>NW_026775579.1:49275987-49565987 GCF_030987335.1 Cornus florida | reverse complement strand
GTTAGTCTGGTTCTTCTTCTTCTTATTAGGATTGACGCCAACGGTCGCCGCCAAGGGCAACCGAAACCCAGGCGGAGCTCCGCCACTCCCAACCAACAGATCCTCTATGTCTTCCATTTCGACACCAATATTGTGGTAGAGAGAGAGTCTTCGGTGCCGAGAGAGAGACTCTGATATGCCTCTGCGCAAGCTCAGGTAACTGGAGGCGGTATATTGGAACCCGACTCGAGTTAAGCCCGGTGAACCCGACTTGGACCGCTAGGTCCAAATGATCCAAAGGTTCAGTCAAGGGCAAAAATACAAGGGTAAAATTACACCGATATTCCCCACGTTTGGACAAATTATACACAATTATAGTGTTTGTTAATTTGACCTCGTTAAAGACTAAACCAATTTGCAGGCAATCAAAAAGTGATATTCACATTGAAAAGTCAATAATACCTTTATATTATAATAATATATTTTATTACATTTATACAATGGAATGGTAAAATTGTTATTTTATAAAATTGGTCAACAGGTATGGCCGAAAATAAACACCAGAGGTATTGTTGAGCACACGTGCCAAATTTCAAGGGAGTTCAAAATAATAAAAGTTGAATGGTCTATTCAAGTATAATTTGTGCAGACTTCAAGGCAAGTCAATATAATTTGCCCAAAATATAATAAAACAATAGTACAAAGAAACTTTCACTCAAAAAAATATTCACTCAAAAACTTCTTAAAAAAAGAGGTTAGAAAGAGAAGGAAAAGTAAGAGATAGTTAACAATGCTGAAATATGCATTTTATTAGCATAATTTGTAAAAAAGAAAATTCATCAACTATTTTCTTAAATTAAATTAAGTTGAATAATTGAGATTCAGTAATTTTGAATAGCGTAGAAGTTTTACTGTAATTGACAACAACAACAAATATATATGTACACACACACACACACTAAAATAGTGCTTGGTGAGGTTGTATTTGAAGTACTTTTTTGGAATAAATTCACTAATACCCCCCTAGGTTTGACCAATTTTTACTCTCAAATATCTTTCAAAAATAACTATCACATAGGTCCATTTATATTTTTCTGTTAAAGTCTCTGTTAAAAGTAGGAGAAAAGACAACTTTACCCAATTTTTTAATTCCATTTATTCCAAAATATCAGGTTACTTAAATGACCATTATACCCCTCATTATTACACCTACCAATCACCACCACCCACATCTACAAAACACTGTCGTTGTCACCTGAACAATAGTCAAAACAGTAGATGGTGAAGATGTAACCACAAACCCTCCATCATCTTGCTTCTGCATAACAGCCCTAACATTCATCTGCGAGAACTGTTCCTCAATTCCGCACATAATCGCTACCCTGTGATCCTCCACGTAAACCTGAATCGGTGGCAAGTTCGTGAGCGACGGCGAGGACGAAGTTGACCCGAACGACGATGTCGTCTCCAACATCGACGAATCAGGCACTGAATGAACATCCCGAACTAACCCCTTTAGCATTCCTAAACGATTCAATATATGCCTCCACATCTTTTGAATTCACACTCACCGTGATCGCAACATCGTCGCCGAATCCGAAAGCCCTCTATTTGTGTCATTGAGGAACTAATCCCCCGATCTTGTAGAGTTCTAGCATAGACCCAATTGAGGAGGCCAACTTGGTGGTGTGTCATGAACCAAAGCATGCAATGAAGTGTGTGTAGTGTGGCCAAGTTTGAATTTATAGAATGCCGCTATCACTACTAACTAAAATATAGCAAGAGTGAGTAGGGATCGTCCCAAGGGAAAGGAGTCGTGCTTCGGAATCAATTGTTGGATTAGTAGGTCGAATGATCAAAAGAGGGGTTTGATTTAATTAAACTAAGTCCAATTAAAAATAATACAACTATCAATCTAGAGATTATAGAGAAAATAAATGAGAGAGAGGACTTGGGGCTTAAAGTTCACCATTAAGCTTCACTTCACCAAACACTAGCAATTGTAAATTAATGGGGACATTTAAGTTGTAAAATGTGTGTGTGTGTGTGTCTCTAATTGAAAACTAAGAATAGAAGGCAAATAAGTATAGATTGTCTAGTCAATCTAGTAAATAGCACAACCTATCAAATGAGACTATAACCCATTCAATTAAACCACAATTAAAACACACACAATAATCGAAAGAAATGTACTATTTGCATTCATAAGTATGGAACATCAAGAAACAAGAATAGATTGTCCAGCTATCTAAGAAATTAAAGCACTTACACTGCATCTAGGCTAGAGACATGCAAATTAAACTAAATGTGTGGTACAATCCACCTAGAAACAAGTGTGAAGCATCAAATAAATTATAAAAGTATTCAATTAAGTACTATGTTTTGATCATCACTAGATTGACAATATCACTACTCATAAACATGCATTAATTTCATTAAATCTAGAGAAAAGCACATGAACATCCATTCTAGCATACATAGACATATGGATAGAAATAAATGATCAATTGAAAGCATTAATCCATACAAATCAAGTAGAAATAACAAGATCTATATTTATTCATGATCAAAACATCCATTACAACTAAAATCCCTAAAAATATAAAAAAGCTAGGTTTAGGAAGCAAGCCTAAGGGCTATCTCTAGCTCCAAGTGAAGGATTTAGCCATTCATTGTAGTGGAGGTTGGCATCATCATCTTCATCCTTGCTTTCTTCCCAAAACCCTAGTTCTAGAGAAAAAAATATCTACTCTATGAATATTACAAGATAAAATTGAAAAGATGTTCTATTAATTCATTACATTGCCCTTTGAGTAGGCACCAAGTTAGAAATACAACCTATGATTTGAGGAAATTCGCAACTATTCAAGTTAGTAGAAATCGGCGCTCGGGAATTAGACAGCTCACTGCCAGCAGGCACTTCGATCGATCGAAGAATCTCGATCGATCAAACATTTAGCTTCAATCGATCGAAGCTGACGTGGCATCAAAAATATCTTCTGGCCTTATCCACTTTGCTAAGCTGGCACCGCCTTATTTCGATCGATTGTAGAACTCTTCGATTGATAGGGACTCCCTTCGATCGATCGAAGCTCATCTGGTGCATTTTCTTGGTTTCTTTCCAACTTTGCTCCTTAGTTCCAAAATTGGGCTAAATGGCTCTTGTTAGCCTGTTTAAACATTATTAACCTGAAATAGGCAATAACACAAATAAGTATCTAAGACATGAAAGTAAGATAGATGAATGGACTAAAATACCCTAGCTTAGGTGCTAAAATGCATCACATTTGAGCACTCATCACACTCCCAAACTTAGATATTATTAGTCCCTAGCAATAAACTACAAGGAAAGGAAAGAAATAAATAATTATACAACTATGAACTAGAAAGCAATAAAAGAATAATGCCACTTTCGTAGGGAACACGATTACATTTAATGTATGCAACAAGCCTTTTAAACTCCTAGGTTACCCTAGTGGACGAGGGAAGTCTCGTGAGGGTTTATAGAAATGCTACCCATAAACATTGAGCTCTTTCTCACTAAAGAGGCACCAATATACAAAACAAGCATTGGGAGAAAACTACCCAAGTATGCAATTTTTCAACCATTTCCAAGCAATCTCCCAAAATCTCAACATCAAGCAGACAAATATGATCCTCCACACATCAAGCAAACAAATATGGTCCTCCACACATCAAGACAATGATCATGCAAATCAAAACAACTCTAGAATCCTTTTTAAGTGAATCGACAGCAAATATGTTGCTATCTAAGCCAACTAAAGAAATAATCACATCCTTACCTTCAAACTAGCACACAAATATAGTACCGATCATTAAGGCAAAGAATGGACCTTTTATTAAAACTTTATTCATCTAGGTGCACTTATTCTTTTTACTCGATTTTTTTTTTTTTAACTAACCTAGAGGATCAAAGATGGAAGCATGGTGCAATGTAGTGATCTATTAAGCTTTCTAGCGATCCATGAGGTCGAGCGTTAGGTCAATGACTCCCAAACCGGATGGCTTTAGGCATTAGGTGTTTAAATACCCCTAAGGACTTACAAGCTCAAATCGACTAGGCTATAAATCAAAACTACCTCCATTTAATCATTTCTCACTTCTCACCTTTTGAGAGAAGTCCTCACATTTTTTTTTATTATTATTTATTTATTTTTTTTATTTTTTTTTTAAGAAATCACAAGTTCAATTATTAACCTAGAGTTTGGGCCCTCCACCTTTCGGCGCGAGAAATTCAATGCTTGATGAGGCTAGAATCCCGGCTACTCAATGAAAAGGGATTGTTATCCACTTTTGTCAAGATGAAAGCTTTCAATACACTACTAGCTTAATTGAGATATAACCAAATCAATAATCAACAAAGCATGTACCCCACAAATGAATGCTAGTGTACGCCTGTGCTAGTGTAGAATCTTAGAGTGAATCTCAAAACAATCACAAAATCAAGATGATGTGGGCCACAAATGCAAGCAAGATATCAATTTTTCGAAAAATTTACTCCTAAATGGCATCCACAAGGCATACAAGGAGTATTGGACTATCAAGTCAAGCAATTTTTAAATTCTAAGTATCATAGTCCTCAAAAGATCAAAATCATAGCCCAAGACTCTTAAATCATATCACATGGATAGAAAATGAGTGCGACATGTAAAATATGCTAACACACCCCTAAACTTAATCTGTGCATTGTCCTCAATGTGCAAAGAAGCAATAGATAATGGAAAGACTATACTAAATGGGTGAGGCAAAAGGGACTCGGCAACGGAAGCTTAGCTTTGGAAGGCATACCCCCAAACTTAGATTCCGAAAACCTGTCTGAAAATGGTCACACTAACAACTGTCAAAGCAGATGTATCAATGATATAAATGAAAGGTGAAACTGAGAACTGGGCAAAAAACATGGCCTTAAAGCTCAGAATATCCAAAACTGATATCAAAGATCCAAAAATTTGTATATAGAAAATAAATGCAAGATCAGATATCGATAAATCAATGCAATAATATCCAAAGAAAATATCCCAAAAAAATATCCAAAACCAGTGCAAGTATCAAGATAGTGTGAAAATATCTGAATCATAACAGTGCAAATATCAATGATAGATAATAAGTAAGAGAGAGAGTGGTGGAATCAGGTAGTAGGATCAGGGGTCATCATGTTAGCAATGTGCTGCAACATGGCAGACATCTCTGTGCTGTGACGAGTGAGAGAAGTGGTAAGGTCTGTCCTCAAAGCGACAAGCTCACGTCTGACCTCAGCTCTCAGTTCATCAGATCACCGAACTAAATCATCGTGTCTCCCTACCAAGTCATCATGTCTTCTCACTAAATCATCATGCCTCCTCGTGACATCCTCGTGCCGCCTAGTCATATCAGCTCTGAAATATATGAAGTCTATATGCAGCTGAGCTACCTTTGATCTATAGCTAGATCAGTGCTGGTATGTGCTTTCGGCTCAGTATGAGGGGCATGTGAAGGGCCAGTCTACTGAGATGCAATAGGTACATCTAGCTGGGAAGTAGAATCTGAAGTGGTAATGCGATGTCTCTGTCTGGGGGGAGATCTATCTGCTGTATCATCCTCTAGAGTATTGTCTGACTGTGCTGCTGCTCTCTGCTGCTGCGCCTGTAGTCTCTTTATATCCCTGTTTGCCCTGTTCTTACGGCATAAATTAAAAGTCTTATTCCACCGGGTCAGATCATAAGCTCTCTTCACTCTCTCTGCATCAGGCTCTGGAATCTCCTTAGGGTCAAACTGATACCCCCGGTTTAGAAGTAGCTGAGTAATCAAATGGCCAAAAGGTAAGGGCCAAGTCTCTGCTCTAGTACTGTGTGTATGATGCAAGTTTTTCCAGAATTTGTGCATGAGCGCCCAAATCAGTGTTGGAATAGAAATCCAATACCCCTGGTCTAAACAATATAGAGCCCGAAAGATCTCCTCTCTCTGCTGAGTGCCATGGCCTGTCGGAAATGCATTGAGGTGCAGCATTGAATCAAAGAACCAATACTAGGGATCAATCTCGACCCGGTCTATAAAGGTGTGCCTTTCAAATGTAGCATGTGGAGATAATGTTACCACCATGGTCAGCTTAGTGGGAAAATGTGGAGCTGTAGGGTACAGAGGCTCCTGAGAATCATTAGCTAACAGAGAAGTGTGGGGCCATCGACTGGCAGCAGCTATGGCCGGGAGAGAAATATCGATCTCTTGACTGTCAATGGTAATGTGTAGAAGAAGTCTGTCATCCTCATCCATTCGGAGGCACTGGTAGAACAGAGCAACCAACCGGGGGTAGACGACTGTATCTGCTGGAGTTATAGTGACATCAATGTCCCGCCTCACAAGCTCATCATAAGACTACTTGGTCTGATCCAAGGTAGAGAATAGGTCTTTATCAAATCTGTACTGGGGCTCCCATGTCTTGATGGCGTAAGACTCAGCGGGGACCTCTCGGATAATAACATGTTCAGCGTCCATGGAAGATGGCTCAGACTGGACTGATGCAGATGCTGAAGAAGCTGAGGAAAACTCTGCAATTGGAGATGGAGGCTGTGGAGCTCTCTGTACTCGCTTTCTAGCAAGAGTTTTTCACCTGTGCTGAGAGGATAAGGTAAACAACTGATAAGAAAACACAAAGCAGGCCTGAATCAAATAGAAACAGAGAATAAACAAATAGGATCATACTTGTGCAAGAAGTGATTAAGAAAGCTTCAAGATCATCATTCTATATGTTTCAACTAAACATGATAAATCAAATATGCAATGATGGCATAAAGGGCAGAAAAGTCACATATGGAACATTCTGAGCAGAAATATAATCAACAAGACAAGTATAGGCTGTGATGTGCATAAATGATGCACGTGCATTCACAAACCTAAAACTCAAGTAGATGCTGCAATGACATGACAAGTAGACCCTAGGATGACATCGTATCAATTCCTAAGCAAGAATGTCTACAAGTGCAACAATGAAAATCAAATAGAGTAAACAGGATAACATAGAGCATATAGTCATGGCAAATGTCAACCTAGGACTCAAGAAACAGGCATGTCATGTAATAAAGACTAAGTGAAGTGCACGGCTGCAAAACACTACAATCCAAGGCATGTTATGACAGGCAAGTTCAAGAAAAAATCCTGGACATGGTATGCAAATAGATGGCATATATCAGAATGATGTACAAATAACAACAACTCCAGACAAAGAAATTTCCTGTACTGCAATGCAACAAAATCAAAGTCCTATGATCAAAGTCCTCTATAGCTGAAATAAAGCAGAGATGGTTAAATACTGAGAGTACAAGAAGCTTACCGTCTGGAAGTCAAAAGCTGGACCGGAAAGAACCTCGGTCATCAAGAATGGATTACAAGTGTATAAGATATCAAACAAATGGCATTCAATAGACAAATATCAAGATCAAGCGAACATATTCCCAAACTTGGTCAGAAATTAATTCCAAGAAACTTAGAACATGCAAATGGATGGAAATCAATCAAATGGAACAAGTTTCAACTCAAACAAGGGCATTTTTGGTCAACTTTGGAATTACTTTACACTTTTGGGGCAAAATTGGAATTTTTGAAAACTTTGTGGTCAAAACATTCAATTGCATTGTAGAAAAACTTCATGACAAGAATCATGCAATGAATGAACAACAAAAGAAGGAATCATGTAACTCGACTTCTCATTTTTCAAACAAAGTTCAAAAATTTCCTTTTTAATTATTTGAAACCCAACAAGTGTGATCACAAAGTATTTTAACATTCTGAGGTCATTTTACCAAAACGATGCACTCAAATCAAGCAAAACTTTTTAAAGAGATCCATTTGAATCATTTTGATACATTGAAGATAAGACTTAGCATTTTCAATTTCAAAAGCACAAATTCAAGTCAAGTCATGCTTGCACTCAAGTTAGACAATTTAGAATACATCCATGCATTTCATATTCAAGACAAGCAAATGAAACAAGGTAGAATTATGCTCACAACAATTCAAACTTTTCAATGCCATTTGAGTTCAAAATCAACATCAACATTTCAACTTTTAAAACAATTTAAAATTTCTTTCTTTTCAATCCAAAATCAACTTAAAAATCCTTTTGAAATTCTAACTCAAGTCCCAAAATCAAACAACATGCCTTATTGGATTTTAAAATCAAAGTTCAAGAATTTTACAAAAATCTGGCATAGTTTCCCTTGAAAAATGGACTTTCCAAAATTGTTCAACACAATAAATTAATGCATTTCATTCATTCAACCATCAATTTCAAGAATATATGGCATTCAATAAGTTCAACAAGCAAATAGGGACATCGCCCACAACAATTTTCAAATCCAATTCAATTTTTGCCCATTCTCCTTCTAGATTAAATCAACACAAACCAATCTCCAAGATATCCGAGTATGCCTATCACCATTCAATCAATATCCAAAATTCAAAGGTAAGTGCTATACAAATTTTATTTTTAACAAGTTTTGCATTTTTATTTTTTATTTGTTTTTGCTCCTTTTCAATTTTTATCTTGCTTTCCATTTTTTTTATGTACAAGATTAGGTAAAAATGACAAATTAAATGCATAAGATAGAAACTAAACAATAACAATTAAAATTAAAGTGAACAAGAAAGAAAAAAGAAACAAAATAAAAATAAAATGAAATAAACAAAAACAATTAGCACATACCCGACTCAAAGAAATGAAAAGGAGAATGAGATGAGAAATTTGGGCAAAAATGGAGGTGTTCTGAACTCGTCGGAGTTGGCAAAGATGACCAGAGACTCGCCGGAGTCTCGTTGAAAAATACAGAAGCTCGCTGAAGCTCGAAACCGGATCTCCTTGGCCTAAATCGGCCGGAGATGATGGAGATGAGCAAATTCGAGATAAATGGATATAATGATACCGATTTGGCCACTTTTAGGCCAAAAAGCTCTTTGCCACCGGATTTAATAAAGGTGGACACTTGGTGGGTTTGTTCTTTGGAGTGCTGTCGGAGAGAGAAGAAAAGGTAGGGTGATGGTAGGTATGGAGAGTGAGGTTGAGGGGGAGTTTGAGAGAGATTGAGGTGGATTGAGAGGGAGGGGAGAATCGGGAGAGATGGATGCCGAGAGGGAGAAGAGAGATGGAGGAAGAGAGATAAAAAGAAAAAGAAAAATAAAAGGAAAATAGGGAAGGAGAGAGAAGAAAGAAAAATAAAAGAAATATATATATATATATATATATATTAGGGTTTAAGAAGTTGAACGGCCAAAGGGATTTTCGGAAATTCAAATGACGCTTTTTCAATCAATCAAAGGATTTCGATTGATTGAACACTTAACTTCGATCAATCCAAAATGGACTTCGATCGATTGAATTGGACTTTGATCGATCGAAATAGAATTTGAAAGGTCCTCAACTCAGGTGATTCGATCGATCAAAGTGGGACTTCGATCAATCGAACTGTAGTTCGATAAATCGAAACCTCACTGGCAGTACACAAAATGCACAAAATGGCTCGTAAGCCGGATTTTTCAATTCAACTCATATCTAGACGACGCAGAAACATATAAAAATAGAAATAAGGGAGGAGTAGGGTTGTCAAACCCTACAAAATGCACTAGTCTTTAACGTCTCTAGTAAGACGTTGGGCTCTTTTAGCTCGGATCAAAAATCTTGAAATGCATCCCTTCCTTAGTGGGGTGAATGGTACTTTGAATCCCACCCAACAAACCATTCCCGAAGGAACTTGTTGGATTTGATTCAAAGGCGATAGATGGTCCTTTGTCAATGCAACTCTTGGGCTTCCATGCCCTTTCAACACTTGGTTTTGAAACAACATCCTTTGAAATCATTTTAGAAGGTAAACTATTTGAATTTTCATTGCCAAGTAAAGACTTATATTTTTCAAATTCATTTTCAATGCATTTTTCAACAACACAAACATCTTCATGCTTATCCATGGAATTGGGGGTTGGATTGAATATATTCAATTTCACCTTTATATGCCCAAATGAAATTTTCATTATCCCCGTCCTACAATTAATGTTGGCATTAGCGGTTGCCAAGAAATGACGGCCAAGGATAACGGGAATTTGGCTCTTGGGACTTGGAACAGGTTCCGTGTCAATGACAACGAAATCGACTGGGAAAAAGAATTTATCAATTTTAATCAAAATATCCGCTATGATACCTTAGGGTTTTTTGATGGATCGGTCGGCTAGTTGCAAAATTACCGACGTTAGTTATAAATCACCTAAGCCCAATTAAACATACACTGAATATGGAAGAAGGTTCACACTCGCTCCTAAATTAAGAAGAGCCTGGTTAATGACATGGTCACCAATAATGCAAGAAGCAGTAGGTGAACCGGGGTCCTTAAATTTTGGAGGAGTGTTGTGTTGCAAAATGGAGCTTATTTGCTCGGTCAAGACAACTTTCTTTGGTGCTTGGTTTTTATTTTTCCTCTTTTGGGTGCAAAGGTCCTTCAAAAATTTGGCATAAGTCGGAATTTGTTTAATTGCATCCAAGAGAGGAAGATTAATCTTCACTTGCCTAAACACTTCAATTATTTCATTGGCTTTGGTTTTTTGCTTTTCAAGAGAATTGGATCCTTTTAAGGCATCTGGAAATAAAGCTTTTGGCTCAAAAACTTTATCAAAATCATTTTTCAAAACATTGTCAACAGAAGAATTTTTCAAATCATTTCTCAAATCTTTTTCAACAAAGGGGTCATGCACTTGCAATGAATGAGGAATAGGATGTGGGACGGGATGGGTGTCAACTTTCGGTTGCACCAGTTCACTCTTTTCATTGTGAACATTGTTGGTTTAAGCCGCAAGTTCACCAAAAGTTTGCAAAGAAATGAACTAAGAGTGTGAGTGTGCAATGTGGCCAAGTTTTAAATTTATAAATGCCACTATTACTTCTAACTAAAAATATAGCTAGGGTGAGTAGGGATCGTCTCGAGGGATTGGTGGGGTCGTGTTATTATGGAAACAAGATTAGGGTTAGTAGGTCGAGTGATCAAAATGTGGTTGGTTTGGTTGATTAAACTACAATTAAGACTAAACAAGCTCAATATAAAACAAGGAATTAAAGGATAGAGAAAACAAGAGAGAGAGGTCTTGGGACTTAGAGGTCACCATTAAGCATCACCTTTTTATACACTCAATTCATACTTAATGAGGGGGAAAACATATGTTGAAACAATAGTGAGTGTGTGTGGTTGTTTCAAGAAGCATAGATGACCAATTAAGTATATATTGTCTAAACAACACAATGAATAGCACAATATATCAAACTAAGCCATTAATCCTTCCTTTAATCTCACAATCCAAACACATCACATGATTAGAGAAATATACTACTTGCATTCATAAGTATGGAACATCAAACAACAAGCATGGATTGTCATCCCATTTAACAACTAAGGTAACTACACTACATCTAAGCTAATGACGATCCAACTTTTACTTCGATCGATCGAACCTTTTTGATCTTATCCTCACCTACCACTTTTGTCCTTTTCCCAAAAATATCTCAACCTGGTCCTTATCCAAAAAGTGCGCCGCCATGGTTCGATCGATCCGAGCAACCATGTGATCGATCGAACTGCCTCAAACTGCGTGAAAAACTAATTTTAAGCCAAATTAAAAGTGTGCTCGTGGTGCAATCATTTGGAAGTCCTTGGCACGAGGTCTTACCATTGGGTGTGACATTTGAGTTACCTATATAAGGATTTTGGCTAATTTTAGCATAGAGGTTGGTTAGTTAGAGAGAGACTTGGCTAGAGATTAGAGAGAGAAACATACAATTTGGGAAAGTTCTTCCACTCATCTAGGGTTTTTACCAAGAACACAAGAGGAGGAGGATGAATTCTACCATAGAGATAGCCTTTGAGGGCTAGATGATAATATCAATGAGTGGCTAAACCATTCTCTTGGGGCTAAAGATAGCCCTACCTAGACTTTGATGCTTTGTAATTAATAGGGATTTGTGTTGTAATTCTTGTATTGACATCTTATATATATAAATCTTGGTTCTACATAATTTGTGTAGTTTAATACTTCCAATTGATCATTTAATTCTATACATATGTCTATGTATGCTAGAATGGATGTTCATGTGTCTATCTCTAGATTTTGTAACAATGATGCACATCTATGCGTGTTGATATTATGAATGTAGGGATGGTCAAGGTATGGTGCTTAAATGAGTTACTCTTATAGTTTATTTGATGGTTCATACTTATTTCTTGATAGATTATGCCACCTCCTTAGTTTAATTTTCATGTCACTAGCTTAGTTGTAGTGTAATTGCCTTACTTTCTTAGATAGGTGGACAATCCATTCTTGTTGTTTGATGCAAGTGGTATATTTCTCTAATTTGTTGAGTGTGCATTAATTGTGGGCTTATGAAAGGATTAATGGCTTAATTTGATATGTTGTGCTATTCACTAGATTGACTATACAATGTATGCTTACTTGGTCATCCATGCTAATATTTCGATTAATGGTACGCACTTTCATTTACAACACAAAATCCCTCTAATCCATCAAATATTGAATGTCTAGGAAGGTAATGCTTAGTGGTGAACTTTATGACCCAAGACTCATCTCTCATATTCTCTACACCTCATTTGTTTTAGTTGTTTTACATTGCATTTCTCTAGTTTAAATTGTAGTATAATTCAACCAACAAACCATCTTTTGATCATTAAACCTACTAATCCAACAATTAATTCCAAAACACGCTTCCTTTCCCTTGGAACGATCCCTACTTACTTTAGCTACATTAATAGTTAGTAGTGGTAGTGGCATTCTATAAATTCAAACCTGGGCCACATTCACACTACACCAATTTGGGTGCACATAACCTCGGACACACCACATACTAAAATTAATGATCATTGGCATTTGACCTGACATTATGTTAAGAAAAGACAGACTCAGAGAAATGGTTGGCCAGGCCATTCCCATCGTCGATCCGACCTCAATACCAACGTCGTTCTTGTCCTTAGGTCCAATCCTCAAGTACACTCACGTACCACTTCTACATCTAATTGTAAACACACGATTCACGACACACGGTCTAACCATTGGCCACACATGAGTCACATCATAACTACTAGATACTATTGCTAGCTCCAAGACCCTAAGAAAACGTACACACCGGTAAACAAGTCACACCCCACGTCGCATTGGTCACGACCTCTCAGAACGAATCCTTTAAAACCAAAGACTTCACCTCCTGCCGTGGAGGTAAGTCAGACGATCTTGATTAAACCCTCACTCAGGTCTTTAAGAAAGAGAGAACTTTAAAAAGTTCTTCTGTCCGCTGACACGCACAACTCCTATGTGGAGATATGAAACGCACAAGCAATAAAGTCCTCGCTAGGACCAAAACAAGAAGAAGGAAGAGCAAGTCCCTCTCTTGCAACAGAAATGAATACACACCAGTTGACACCTCACATATGAAATACTAGGAAAGAGGAACTATACGGAGGCAAAACAGCTCGATCTATAACTCGTATACCTAACATTTATACGCAATAGAGAACAGTGCCCCTTGTAGAAATGCCAGGGGTTAGACAACGAATCCTAGGACATCATGTCCCATCTTGCCCAAAGAAGAACCTTACAAGCGGAAATCTAGACATTCCATTCATAGAAACAACTATATAACGCTAAACAACCACGTCCATAACCTTTAGAGTAACATGGCTGAAAACCCTTCTGTCACCAATCTAATAACAAAACCAATGCATATGAGCTTAACTGTTCATGAAATACACATCATTATCCAATAAAACTGTCTGTGAATTCACATATAGTCTTACAAATACGTCATTGCTTTAACACATAGTGGTCACAACCTGTACAACGTTACAAAATGAAACCATTACAAAACATCTCGATCTATATCTTGCCCTAAGGGCTCACACACTAACCATCGTAAGCATCACTCTAATTCGGAACCACACTACAGGACATGTCCACCATCCTGACACAAATAAACTAGATATCGCGCAAAACTCACAGGTAGCCCCCGTTACAACCAGAACAATAGTGCACATGCATCTCCTGTCATACCAAATCTCACAGGTATCCCCATTACACAATCACAGGTAACCCCCCGTTATAAAACTCACAGGTATCCCCCGTTACAAAAGTCACAGGTATCCTTCGTTACAACACCAGACTCACAGGTATCCCCCATTACGGCATAACACACATACGACTCACTGGTAGCAACACGACAAGACTCACAAACAACAATATGACACTACTCATAGACAACAATATGACATGACTCACAGGTGTCTCCCGTTATAACCAACACGACTCACAGGTGTCCCCCGTTACAACACAACACGACTCACAGGTGTCCCCCGTTACAACACAACATGACTCACAGGCAATAATACGACACGACTCATAGATGTCCCCCATTACAACCAACACGACTCACAGGTGTCCCCCGTTACAACATAACAAAACTCACAGGTGTCACCTATTACAACCGACACGACTCACAGGTATCCCCTGTTACAACACGACATGACTCACATGTATTCTCCGTTGTGACACAGTCACAAGTAACCCCCCGTTACAAAACTCACAAGTAGCCCCTGTTACATCCAGCACAATAGTGCACAGGTATCCCCCCGTTACAATAAGAATCGATTATAGTAATGTCTCATCTCTTCTGTGGACAGTCTTTCTTCATGTGGCCCCGCTGACTACATCGAAAATAAACTCTGGAACTAGGTTTATCAAGAAGACACTCCGCTTTGCGGTGTCCTGGCTGTCTATAATGGTAACACACCACACTCGTCCTAGAGGACCTTGAAGAAGCACCAATAATAGGAGTAGCACTTGCCGTTTACTGCTCCTGAGAAAACAATGAAATACCTCTGTGCCTCCTTCTGTCCTGGCTTCCAGAAGAAGTACCCACACTCACACCTCGTTCCTGAGAATCCACTATACCACACCTTCTTGCCAATCTTTGGCTTCTGCTTCCGTCATCAGTGCTCTCGTAATAGCCCCTGAATAACTCTTTAATCACAAAAGTGTCACCCCTGGCCTAATAGAATGATTTAGGCCATACACAAAACGCCATGTCTTCTACTCCTCGTCCCCTAACAAATCTGTAGCAAAATGTGAAAGAGAAGTGAACTTATTCTCATACTCCATCACTGACATGTCATCTAGCTTAAGACTGTCAAACTACGTCCTCAATTCCCGTTTCTTAGTCTACAGGAAATACTTATCAAAGAGAAGATTTTTGAATGTATCCTAACTCATAATATCAATCATGCGCACTAGTCATGGTCTTCTACTATACTGCCGCGTCGCTAACAAACTTATATGTGACTGAGGTGATCTTTAACCGATCATCGGGTACTGTTATTGCCCTAAAATGCTTTTCAACTTCATCAAACCAGTCTTTTGCAACTAACGGGTCTGGACCTCCCTCAAATATTACTTTTATGAGTTTGTCAAACTGAATAAGGTACCAAAGATTCCGCTTCATCTCCATCTCCTGTGGCTGAATAGCCGGTTGTGGTACTACTTGAGGAGCTGTGGTACGAACGAAATTCTAAAAAGCTAAGGCTACAGTCCTTGCTAATAGAACATCGTCCACTGGTACTTGTGGATTATCATCCACCTCTCTATTTTGGCCCTATCCATTGAAACCCTATCTGGTTGGGATGGCCCTTCACCTGCTCCTTCCCCAACTTCATCAGGATCCATCATTTCACGTAAGCTTTAAGCGTGGTACTACAAAAGCAACTAAATGATCAAAACAAGGATACATGAAGTAGCTTAATCTATGAGCTACGGTGCTCACATGACCCGTTCGATAAGAACTAAAATATTTATAAATATAGAAGTGATCAAGCCCCATAGGTCAGAAACCTTCGTAACTCAACACACAACACTTCCCCGAAACCTCATACTCTTCAACAACGAAACAAACTAGTCACGCAAACATCTACTCCCTAGTGGATAAACAACCACAACATAAACCTAAATGTACAACTACTTCCCAAAAAGGATCATATCTATCGTGCTCAAATGAACGTCATCACATCATATAATGCATGCTTTCATAGGAAATAAACAGTTAACCATTAAGTATGTAATCAATTAAGCATACTCTAGGAAGTCAATCATTCTGTTAATCATATGTTTAATTGCACACACTTATAACATTTAACAGTTAAGCATGCTCTCACATCCAATAAGTAATAACTAAATAAATGGCAAACACGTAAGCTCTTAATAATTATGGCCATGAAATACACATATTAGCATTTAAATATATATGCACATAACAATTAAGCATGCTTTAAACAAATTTAACCATTTCATTAATCATACAAATAATTTCATTTAAGCATCTAGCAAATATGTATGCTTTCACATTAATCAAACAAAAACTTAATAACAATAAACACCTTACCATTTAGCATGTTGAAATTTAATCATCGCTTCATAATTCGCATAACAACAAATCATGTTTTTTAACTAAACAAGAACTAACCAACAACATAAGTATGCAACACCATCAAACCCAATTCCAACTCCTCTAGGTCAACCCTACCCGTCATTTTTAGGTTTTTAAACCTAAAGCTCTGATACCAAATTTGTAATGACCCGAACTAGGGGTCTGAATCGCTAACCGGGTCCTTACCCGAACCCGAGGACACACTAGGGGTAAAATGATAATTTTACAATATGAGAGGATAATCTTCCTTTAAACCAGTCAAATAAAGTTTAAAACAATCATTCTAGTCATTCCATGATATTCGAAGAGGATCTATGGTCATCGGTTAAAAATTCTCAAAAGTACTCTTACTCGGTTAAAGGGGAATTCCGACATTGTTCCACTAAAACAACCATAACGCTCAACATGAATGTAATTTGAAGATACAATTGGTCTCATTAGAAAGCTAACTCAAAATCTTTGAAAATGGACTTAAGAATGACCTTATTTGGGTTTAGAACGAAGAAGTTATGATTGCCCGAAGTCAAGTGATCCAAGCTGTCAAACTGATGAAGCCAAAAGAGTGTACTGGGGGACTTGAACCGGTTCAATGGGGCTGAACCGGTTCAAGATGGGCAATGTACCCAACAATGAACCAAAATACACCCCTTGAACCGGTTCAATGGGGCTGAACCTGTTCAAGATGACCAGAACCCTGAAAATGCCCAGAAAGCTTAAAACTGAGTACTTGTGCACATAGACACCCCTTTGGTCCCTTGGTGACTACATTTAAGGTCTAAACCTGTCCCAATTCATGTATTCAATAGTGTAAAAAAAATAATTAAACTCCCGTGCCTTCAATTAAACTGAATACGAGTCGAATACATCGTTTAAAGATCGAATTATACAAATCTCATTTTTATACAACTTCTAAAGAATTAAATACAGAAAATGAGGCCTCCATGGCCAAAATTACATAGCTTTATTAAAAGTGAAATCCTAACTACATCAATAACCGTGGATGCATATCATTCACCAGCTCATCTCCGAGTTCCTAAAAAATGTTAATGATAATAGGGTGAGCTCAACAGCTCAGTAGAAAAATGCTAAAGTACATTCCTAAAAATCCCGTGAGCCGCCACCAAAGAAAAGGAGATCAAAGAAAAGGGATCATAGGATTATAAGTCGTATCAACATACATGAATTTCATAAATTCACAAATCATTCCATCACACATGAAATACAAATGCTCCCTTTTTTCTTTCCAACCCGACCTCACTAAAACCTTCATAACCATCACCTTAACTTACAACACAAACCATCATCTCACTTCATAACCTTCTCTCCCACATTAAACCTTCATCCTCTCAACTCACCCCATGCCAAGAATATGCATATCATACTACCATTCATCAATATACAAATCATTAATTACATCATAATTATCATATCAAAGCACCCAAATATAAAAAATTATCACATAAATCATACTTTCACATTATCTCATAGAAAATAGCATGCTTGGCACAAATACAAGAAACCATTATATTCTCAACCCACAACAATTAAATCAACACTACCTCATGCTTAACATCACAACCAAAATTTACAAACTAAGCATGCTTCACAATATGAAAATTTTCATGTAAGAAAGCACATATAAACTCATTAAAACTATAGGACTTGTAATTTAAACTTTCCCTACCTCAAGATGATTAGCCAAACAAGCCCTAAGCTTCCCAATATTCAAAATCCTTCTAAACCCTAGCAATATTGGCCTCAATTTGAAGCCCATGCCAAGCTCTCCAACTTCTCTTCTTGCTCATGCTCAAAATCCCACCTTAAACTCTCCAAATCAAAACTTGAATGATAAATGGCATACATATGTATAGTTATAAGGAGAGAATGAGGGAAAGGCTAGAGAAGGAGAGAGATACCTGAAAATGAGGAAGAGAAAGTGAGGACTTATTCTTGTAATTGAAGACTTGGCCCTTAGGGTGCCACTTGTCTAAATCTTGTGGACTACTAAATTTAGGCAAAGTTACCTCCTTGTCTTTGGTCTTCCATTGTAATGACATGCCAGCCCCCAAAATATCTTCTCAATAAATACATATATATACATATATATATATACACACATAAACATGTGAAATGCCAATGACGCCCCTCACTTACGATGAGAAAACCAGGAGAACTTCCTGAATCTGGAAATCGTCCTGACTTCCTCAAAATTCTAAAAATGATACCGTCACTTTTAATTGACTTAAAATGATTAAAATAAATTTTCAAAACCCTAGGCTCAAGGAATTAACTAAAACGGCCCTCGAGACCTGCATGGCACGCAAAATGAGGCAAGGATTAAAATAATCCAGAAAAATCAAATAAATTCCAGAAAATAGAAAAAATTGGTAACATTACATTTTATATGACAACTTTTTTACTTGTAAGCTCGTCACAAAAGGTTTTACTATATAAAAACTGTTGTCGCAAAAAGGTTAATCTTTTGCAACAAGAAATTTACTTGTCATAAAATATACGACGATTAGCAACAAATAATTTGTCTCCATTTCTCCAAAAATTTGTTGCTTAGTACAACTCCAATCCATGGACATTTCTTTCTAAAAGGTTAATCTTTTGCGACAAGAAATTTACTTGTCGCTAAAATGATGACAATTAGTGACAAACAACTTGTCCTTATTTCTCTACAAATTTGTTGCTTAATATAACTCCAATCCAAGGAATTTTGTTACTAAATATACAATAATTTGCAACAAAACTAATTTTGTCACTAAATATACAATAATTTGCAACAAAGTTAGATTTTTTTCTAAAAATGTAACTATTTGCGATAAAATTGAATTTGTCAATAAAGATAAAACAATTGCAACAAAAATATATTTGTTACCTAATATAAAGCAATTTGCAACAAAAATATATTTGTCACCTCATATAGTTTTGCAACAAAACTATCTTTGTCACAAGTGTTAATATTTAACAATAAATATTATTCGTTGCCAATTTTTTTTAATTTGTGGATAAATGCATTAAAAATCATGATTTGATTTTTTTTTTTTTTTAATGACCTTTTTCTTCCTTTCAATAAACTAATTTATAAGACATCTTTTTTCTCACAAATACCAAAGATGTCAATTGAACAAATCTGATATTTTACGAATTCATAAAATATCAATTACAAATTATCCAATCTAATATTTTACAAGTAAAAAGGTAAAATATTCTTTCATATCCAATCATCTACACATATTCCAAATAAAGGATCAAGACGAGATTTACATACATAGGGAATGATTATACCTATATCCAACAATATAAGGAGATGGGAGATCCATAAATCTATGAGATATTATTTATGTATTGGCAATTATTGTAGAAATAGCAAGTCCAAGTTGAGTTGTAATTTAAAATACTTGTCCTACAAGTCATCGAGTTCAACAGGAATTACACAACTAGGAAGGAGTTCAAACTTGTTATACTTGAAGAGTTTGTGATGAAAAGGGTAAGGACACTACATTAGGAAGGAATATGAACAAGGTTGGACATTCTACACTTTCTATATTAGTCTATAATTTCCGTAGAATGAACCAAGGCTGAAGGAATTTGAAATCCACAAGTCTGCCAACTTTGAACTGGTTCAGCTTCCTTGAACCGGTTCAAGATGTTCAAGTTTGACACACTGCCAAACTTAAACCGACTCAACTTTCCTTGAACCGGTTCAAGATGTCCTGTATGCAATACAATTGCAGTTTCCTTATTCTGATTTATTTCCCAGTTGGTCTAGAATTGTACCAAATCCTATGCATGAAATTTACCTTATTTTCAGAGGGATTAGGTCATTCTATAATCTATATAAACCATGTCATATATATTGGTTTATTCACGACTTTTACATTCTAATTCAGATATTATTCAAAGCCTTAGGAAGATTATTTATATAGAAAATCAGAGTTGATTTTTCTGATATCTTTCTAGAACACATACATATAAACATAGTTTAGAGTTGTGGTGTTCGAATCCTGATCATGGTCATACAGTCGTATTAACATCGATTAGATGAAGTAGATCTTCTTCTACATCATTCAGATAATTGAAGAACAGAAGTAAACGTAGTCACACTTTGGAAGGATTGGAGCATTCGTGGAGTGCTGTCTGATCTACCTGCTACTCTTCTACAAATATCAAGTGTAAGCTTGAGATCAAGTTGCTGTTAGACGGGGAGTCGCAAAGCCAGAGGATTGTCAGCGGTTGGTGTAGTGTAGAACGATAGGGTGTGAGCCAGAGTCAAAGTTCAGTATACTTTGTTCCAAGCATAGTGGATTGGTTTACTTTAGACTGCACAAGTCCACGAGGTTTTTCTCATAACAGTTGACGTATTTTATCAACTGGGGTTTCCTCGCTAAAATCCTAGTGTCATCTCTAACTTTGTACTTTGCTTTATTTTATCTGCATGTGATTAACTGTTTAATTGCTAAAATATAAAATAAGTAAAGTAGTTAAGGACACAGATCTGTTTTATAAAACAAATAAAAACTTTTCTATATACATTCCGCTGCGTACGACTCACAATTTTGGTATCAGAGCAGATCTCTATACACTGAGTTGATCTTTGTTGGAAAGTTTAGTTTTGTTGTGTTTTTTAAAAATTGTTTTCAACATCATGTCTTATGCATTAAAAGAAGGTGTTTCTAATCAACGTGGTCCTTTATTTGAAGGAGATAATTACAATTTTTGGAAATAAAAAATGAGAGCCTATTTGCAAAATTCTGGTGGTAAAACTTAGGTAATAGTTGAATCTGGCTATACACCTCCAACAGTTGATACAACTGTGGATGGTAAAATAGTCAAAAAGTTAAAAGATACTTTTGCTTTTACTGCTATTGAAACTGAACGTAGTGATACTAATGGCAAAGCTTTATATTCAATTATTAATTCTGTTATTCCATCTGAATATGCTAGAATTTCTGATTGTAAAACTGCTAAAGAAGCTTGGGATATTTTGCAGGTTACTCATGAAGGAACTTTAAAAGTGAAGTTGTCCAAAATTCAGTTCCTTTTCTGATTTTTATTCTAGTCTTCTTGAAATAATTTCTGAACTGCGTCACTTAGGGAAAAAAGTTAGTGATAAAAAAATCTGTGAAAAAATCTTAAGGTCTTTACCTAAAAATTTCAGATTGGGGTTGAAACCATCTCTGAATATTGGGATTTGACTACCTGTCGAGTTGACGAGGTGGTTGGTTCATTAAAAACTTTTGAGATGCAGAATTTTGATTTAAATCAGAAGGAGAAAAACCTTGCTTTAAAATCTACACAGGTTGAGAATTCTGTGAATGATGACTCTGATGATGATATTGCATTCTTATCAAGGCAATTCAGTCAGATTTTGCAAAGGCAACAGAGGAGAAGGAATAGCAACAAGGCTAATCCTCAAAATTTTGACAAAACGTCAAAGTTTAGATTTAATGAAAAGAAAGTAGAAGAATCAAAAGAAACAGAATTTACTTGCTGGAATTGTGGTGGCAAAGGTCATGCAGCCAATGTTTGTCCTAGTCCTAGGAAAGAACAAAAAGATAGGAATAAAGGAAAAGTAATGAAAGTTTCTATGGTTGAAAATTCTACTTTAAGTGATAGTGATTCTCCTCAAGATGATTCTAATGATTTTTCATATGTCGCTTTTCTTAATAGGGGTCCTCATGTCGTTCATTTATCTGACTCTGACAGTTCAGATAACGAAGAGAATGAAGTTCATGATGAACAGATTGAAGAAGCTGAAAAGGATGATGAGAGATTGAAGAAGATGGTCAAAGAAACCATTGAGACCAAACATGAAATTAATAAGCTAGCAATGGAGCTTATCCAAGCAAAAGAAGAGAATGAAGATCTAAAGAAACAGATTGATGAAGGCAAAAGGAAGGCTGTTGAAAGCGAGTCTGTCATCACTAAGCTTGAGAAATAGATCATCATTCTTGAGGATAAGGTAAGTGTTGCTAATTCATTAAAGGAATGTCTTGCTTTGAAAACTGATTATCTTGAAATTGAGTTGAAATTTGAAAGAAATAAACTGAAAGGGTTCAATATGAGTCAAAGTAGTTTAAATAAGATAATCAACATGGGTAAGGATGTGAATGATAAAACAGGGTTAGGATTTGTTAAAGGTTCTCCTAGTAATCTAGGTAAAACAATGTTTGTTAAACTTGTTATTATGCCTAAACCATGTTTGCCTGATGTATCACATTCTACTATGTCTTATGTGCCTAAATTATTGCATTGCATTTTTTCTGGGAAAAATGGACATAAGTATAACTCATGCCTTCATTGGAAAAAAAAAAGATTTTTCTAAAATTGAGTCTCACAATTTTCATGCTAAAAACAATGTGCGTTCTAAAGGGAAAAAGAAATTGTCACCTAAGGTTTGTAGAACTGAAATTTTGCCTAAGAAAGAGGTAAAGAGAGAAAAAGAATTTCAGGAAGTGACAGTGAAAACTGTGTGGATCAAAAAGTCTGATTTGATCAATTATATGCCTGTTGAGTCATTGGAACAAGTTTCCAAGAGGACTTTACCCTCAAACTGAGTTCTACAAAATTCAATGATCATGGCATGTGTTTTAAAAATTTTTTTGTTGCCATTGGATCACTTGCTAGGGTTTGGTTAGGGTTTTGAGTTTTTGATCATAGTCTTCATGAAATATTTGTGAAAATTCTTTCATTGAATTTATGATCTATCTTGAATGCAAATTTGGACACATGATTTTTGATTAAAAATAGATTCTTGGCTTGTAATCTATACAATGAAAGTTCATTTGCATTGATTAAGGGATGTTTAGATTTTAATCTCTTAAGTTCATAACCTTTTTGAACTGGTCCAAATCTAAAAAATTTGATTGAAAATCTTTAATTTGTTGACTAGGGTGTATTGGTCATAAAAGTTAAATATGTTATTGTTTAAAAAACAAAAATAGGAGCTTTAAAAACAAAAATGAAAAAAATTCAGCTTGAAAAAGAAAAAGAAAAAAATGCTGAATTCTCTGTTTAGGAAAATGCTACTTATTGAGATGTGTTCGAAAGCTCCCATTAGACTTTGAAGAGGAGCTAAATGAGTAAAAAGAAAGGTGGAGACAAGTTGAATTGGGGAATTGTTATCTGCTCTTTAGAGTGAAAGCCACCTAACTTAGAAAATTTGCTCAAAGATAATTTTATCTTGATACTTTTCGATCAATATAGTTTAGACAATGTTTTATTGATAATTGATTGGAAATTGAGGAGATGGATTGCACACACACACTTGAACTTGTTAGATTGATTTCTAACTGTTTCATTAATATTTGCAAGTGAAAATTCATGTTGTGATTACGTCCTGAGAAGCGAAATTTTAACTGACTAATCTGTGGTGTCAAGAATTTTGTTCATAGATATCTCTATAATTCTCTGGGAAATTGGATCAGGTATAGACTTGAAAATCTTCGATTAAATTGCTCAATGATTTGTGTTTTGTTTTGTTTTATTTTAAAAATGGAAAAATAAAAAAAAGGGAAAAAAACTGAAAAAATTCAAAAAGATTTTTGTTTTTAGCTTATAGTTTTTTTTTTTTGGGGTTTGATTTGATCATTGAGTGTATTCAAAAAGTCCAATGAAAATTTCTGGAAAAATTTCAAGTTGAAATAACATACTCTCATGTTCCTATTGGTCCCCAAATCCCCTATCGGTTCAAGCATGTCATTTGGCTACAATCAAGTGACTGTCCATCTTGAACCGATTCAAGATTGTGGAACTGGTTCAAGTCTTGTGCACTGCCTTTCTTGAACTGGTACAAGAAGGCTGAACCGGTTCAAGAGCACGGGCTTTGGTTTTTAAAACAAGCCTCAGGCCTCATTTTTGCATACTATACTCCATCTCTCTTGCTCTCCTTCACTCCATATCAATACACCACTCACATATATATATTCATATGCATCATATCAATTTCTTGTCATTCATCCCTGATATATAATTGATCATTACATAGTCTATATGAAATTGCAAACAAGAATTGAAGATTGTGAGGGTTGCATATTAAAAAATGGGTTTGGATGAGTTATATGGAGTTTGGGATTAGAATTTAGAGGATTGGTTAATCTATTGCATTGCTTGAAGAGATTGAAGCTTGATTGTACTTGGGAAATACCAATTTGCATTTGTTGATTGATTTTGGGGTGAAGTAAAGATCAAAACAAGGTTTACTACAAACACTTTGGACTACAAACACTTTTGGGGTTGCACACCAAGTGTTTGATAAAATTCCTGAACGAGTTTCAAAGCTTCAAAGTGAGAAATTTTGTAATCAACATGCCTCCTAAATTGTCTAAAGAAGCTAAAGGAAAAGGAATTGCAAATCCTAGACCACCAAAGAGGTCTAGAACCGGCATTTCTATTCATAAACACAAAAGTGGTTCTCAAGCTCCAAACATGTCTCCTATTCGTTATCCTTCAGTTTCTAGCACTGGAAGGATTGAATTTACAGCATCACATTTTTATAATGAAGAGGCTTGGAGAGTGTATAACTCTGTTTACAAGGATGGACCAATCAAAACAGAGAGAAATGTTAATCTATAGAAGCTACAAGACACTGCAGGACAAGATCAAGTGAATTACATCAAAGCTCATCATTGACTTTATTTCACTAGACTCAGCAAAGGTGTTTATTGTCCAGATATGATTAGCTATTTCTATGCTAATATCCGTGAAG
Source organism: Cornus florida (assembly GCF_030987335.1). NCBI lineage: Eukaryota > Viridiplantae > Streptophyta > Magnoliopsida > Cornales > Cornaceae > Cornus > Cornus florida. The sequence continues at coordinate 49,540,785 of NW_026775579.1, read as the reverse complement.
TTCATGACTCCTACTTCATTGTATCTTTATTTGGAGTTGATCATACTATTGAAAATGAGGATATTGAAACTATCCTTGGTCTTCAGGACAGTCGTCTTTTGAGTCATACTCTGCCTTCGACGATCTCGGGTCCTGATTTTTCTTGGACTATTCCAAAGATATGTGTGCCGAACTTTTCACTGAACCGAGATAGTATTCCAGCTCGATTTCTGACAGATGAAGCTATTTTCTTCAATCTGTTTGCTATAGCAAATCTGGGCTACTTTAGGAAGAAGGATGAAATCTCACTTGAGCGCGCACAAGTGCTTTATTTTCTTGCCAATAATGAGTATATTATGCTTGGAGAGTCTATTGTGCAGCTTATGATAGCTCATTACAAGAAAAACTCGCGCACGTACTTTTCTCCCTTCCCGATGATTATCATGGAAATTCTGAAAACGAAAAATGTGCCAATTCCTCCTAGGGCTAATCATAAGCCTATCACGACTGAGTTAGACCCTCGCGCTTTGAACAAGTCAAAAACTGCTCATGAGAATGCTAGAAGGGCGAGGAGACCTGTTGAGGAGGGGCCGTCACAAAGTTCAGAATTTACTTAGCTATTTTCTACAAGAGGGACTTTCATGAAAACTGATGCCAACCTCATGTATTCCCATCTACTTCAGCATTAGAATTCATTATTTGAGAAGATGATGGTTGAGATCCGAGATCTCAAATTACAGGTCGCTCAGCTAAGAGGACAGCCATCTGGAGTTCCGGATGAGGATGTCTACAGGCCTATGCCTCCAGATCCGTCTCTGCAAGCTGAAGATAAGGGAGATGATAAAGAGGGGGCTGAATATATAGATGAGGATGAAGAAGAAAGTGGTGAAGACTAGAGATGATGTTTTCTCTGAATGGTTAAGGGGACATGGTGCTGCTTTTATTGATTATTCATCATGCATCATGACATCATGTTTTGTTTTAATTATTGCACAACTTGTCTTTGTTTTTGGATATTCCTGGAATATGCTTTCTTAGCCTTTATTATGCTTATCCGGATTGTGCTTTCATTGACTTCTTTGAATTGGAATTTACTGTTCTAGTTTTCTTTTCACTCCTTTGTCAATTTGTTACAAAAAGGGGGAGATCACACCATCTACCTTTCAATGAAGATGAAGAGATAAAAACTTTAAGCAAATATAATTGGATTTTTACTTCAGGGGGAGTTTTTAAATTTTTATTTATTAAACTTCACTGGTAGTTGTTGCTTGATAGTGTACAGGAAACAGGTCAAGTTTTGAATCCAAGAAGAACAGTGTTCCTATTACCTTTAAGTAAATCATGTAATTTACTTTTCTGTTTTGGGTAGATTGCAAATATTGTTTTTAGGGTTTTGTCACGAAATTGCTAAAGGGGGAGATTGTGAGATATTATTTATGTATTGGCAATTATTGTAGACATAACAAGTCCAAGTTGAGTTGTAATTTAAAATACTTGTCCTACAAGTCATCGAGTTCAACAGGAATTACACAACTGGGAAGGAGTTTAAACTTGCTATACTTGAAGAATTTGTGATGAAAAGGGTAAGGACACTACATTAGGAAGGAATATGAACAAGGTTGGACATTCTACACTTTCCATGTTAGTCTACAATTTTTGTAGAATGAACCAAGGCTGAAGGAATTCGAAATCCATAAGTCTGCCAACTTTGAACCAGTTCAGCTTCCTTGAACCGGTTCAAGATGTTCAAGTTTGACACACTGCCAAACTTGAACTGGTTCAACTTTCCTTGAACCGGTTCAAGATGTCCTGTATGCAATATAATTGCAGTTTCCTTATTTTGATTTATTTCCCAGTTGGTCTAGAATTGTACCAAATCCTATGCACAAAATTTACCTTATTTTCAGAAGGATTAGGTCATTCTATAATCTATATAAACCATGTCATATACATTGGTTTATTCACGGCTTTTACATTCTAATTCAGATATTATTCAAAGCCTTAGGAAGATTATTTGTCCAGAAAATCAGAGTTAATTTTTCTGATATCTTTCTAGAACACATACACATAAACATAGTTTAGAGTTGTGGTGTTTGAATCCTGATCGTGGTCATACAGTCGTATTAACATCGATCAGACGAAGCAGATTTTCTTTTACATCATTCAGACGATTGAAGAACATAAGTAAATGCTGTCACACTTTGGAAGGATTGGAGCATTCGTGGAGTGCTGTCTGATTTACCTGCTACTCTTCTACAAATATCAAGTGTAAGCCTAAGATCAAGTTGCTGTTGGATAGGGGTCGCAAAGCCAGAGGATTGTCAGCGGTTGGTATGGTGTAGAACGATAGGGTGTGAGCCAAAGTCAAAATTCAGTATACTTTGTTTTAAGCATAGTGGATTGGTTTACTTTAGACTGCACAAGTCCACGAGGTTTTTCCCATAACAGTTGACGTATTTTATCAACTGGGGTTTCCTCGCTAAAATCTTGGTGTCATCTCTAACTTTATACTTTGCTTTATTTTATCTGCATGTGATTAATTGTTTAATTGCTAAAATATAAAATAAGTAAAGTAGTTAAGGACACAGATTTGTTTTATAAAACAAACAAAAACTTTCCTATATACATTCCGCTGCATACGACTCACAAAATCCAATCCCATGTAAAAACCAAAAGTACAAAAGTGAATTTGTCCTAAGACCATATGAAACAAAAAAAAAAATAGTCAATGGGACTATAACAAGATAAAAAAACTAGTCCCAGCTACATGCAACCTGCCAACAATGGGGAGATGGGAGATCCATAAATACAATCCCTTGTAAGAACCTAAAGTACAAAAGTGAGTTTGTTCTGAGCCCATATGAAACAAAAAATATAGTCAATGGGACAGCAACTAAAAGATATCAAAAATCTAATAATCCCAACTACATGCAATTTACCAACAATGGAGAGATGGGAGATCCATAAATCCATTTCCATGTAAGAACCAAAAGTACAAAAGTGAGTTTATCCTGAGTCCACATGAAACAAAAAATATAGTCAATGGGCCTGCAACAAAAAGAGATCAAAAAGCTAATCCTAGCCACATGCAATCAGCCAAAAAAATAGAAATATTATGATTAGTTCAAGCCACTATGTAATACCCGATATTTTAAAGGATTTATTAATTAGAATTAATTACTTTTATTTTATTTTAAAATAATTTATTTGATTTAATTTGAATTAATTGCGTTTATTTTAATTTTTAATTGATTTGTTTTATTGAGTGCTTAGATTAATTGTTTTATTTTATTTATATTTCGTGAATTATTGATATGATGATTGTTGTGTGTGTGCTTAATTATTGATTGAATTATTGGCGTATTGATTTTATTGGTATGGTATAACTTGGTTGTAATTTATTTATGTGCTTAGTGTAATTAGTTTTTAGTTTTTATTTTTTTTATTTTAGTGTTTATTTAATTATTTGGTTTATTTAAATTAATTGATTTAGCTTTGGGAAGTTGGACCAAAAGATGTGGTCTTGGGCTTGTATGAAGCCTTATTGGATTAATTAATAAAGGCCCATGGTTATTTAATTATTTAAATGATCATTTTTGTATTAATTATATATATATATATATATATATATATATATATATATAATTATATATAAATATAATTAATTAATAATTGTTATGGAAATATATATATATATAAATATATATTTATTGATATATATAGGTATATATGATTTAATTAACCAATGGGTTAATTATGGAAGGTATATATATATATATGTAATATAATATATGTTTATAAATATAAATTATTTAATGATTATTATTTTAATTCATAGTCCTAGTTGGAATATGATTTGGATTTTAATGTGTATAAATATACACATAAGGCTTTAGGATTAAAAGTTTACCCGTTATAAAAATAAGGGAGACAGAGAGAGAGGAAGAAGAAGGGCTAACAAGGAGGAGACCAGATCTGAGAAGGAGGACGTTTGGATTAGAAGAGACAATCACAGCTTGAAGTGTCGGTTTCGTTTCGAAACCTTCAAGCGAGTTCTTCTCTATCTTTCCTCTTAGAACCCATAAAGATTTCACCTTGAGTATCAAGGCTTTAATTAAATTATTAATTTAAATCATAGTTAGAACGGATTATTCAAAACCATTAAGTTAATTTATTTGATTAAATCATGTTTAGATAGGGTTATTTAAAAGTAGGAATTATTATAAATTTTTAGTTTGGATTATTAGATTTTATTTGTATATATAGGCATTGTATATATATATTTTAAAATCAATGTATAGGTGGAATTATGACCCAAGAGGATTAATTAGGGTTTTTATATTTTCTGGAATTTTATGGGATTTTCTGGCATTATTGTAGATTTTCTGATGTATTTTTAGAGTTGTTTTATTTAATTTCTGGGCAAAAAAAAAAAAATTATATATATATATATATATATATATATATATATATATATATAAATTATTAAAGGCTTCTGTTTGTCGGCGCATTCCAAGGGCTTTGGATTCGGTGTGGGTGTGCGTATAGGAAGAGGGTGCACATGGTGATCTAGCCATTCAATTATTTAATCTTAAGAGGAATGATCTGGTGCATCACGATGTATGTTAGTATGTTGCATGTTCGAATTTGAACCATGGATTAGGTTTGGTCAACAAAAGATTGATCTGGTGTGGGTGTTACATGTGAGCTCAAGTGAGCTAATCTAGTGTGGGTGCATTTGTGTGAGCTCAAGTGAGCAAATCCAGTGTGGGCGCGCTCACAGTAGCATTTGAGCTCAGCCAATTATTTTGCCTGTTTGTGACATAAAATTAAAATGGTCATAACTTAGTCGTCCTAAATCGAAATTGGGTCATTCTTGCGCTCAAATTCAAGGATTTTTCGTCCTCTTTCCAATGGTACCAATTTTATTATCAGATTCCTATCATACTAAGAGATATTTATCTTTTAGTGAAATGATGTTGGAAAATTATTTAAACTGATATGGAGTATTTATGGGAAACTATTTGTGACGATATTTAGTGACGTTTAATTTGCGTAAATGTCATTAATTAATAGTTTAGTGATGGAAGGAGTTATATATATACTTAATTATATATGTGTATATATGATTTAATTAATTTATGTGTAGGATGGAAGGAACTATATGTATATATATATTCATTAATGTATATGTATATGTGATTTTAAATAATCAAGGATTATTATTGAAAGTATTATAGATATATATATTATATAATATATGGGTATATGTATATATCATTTAAGATAATTAAATTATTATTCTTATTTGATATATTATATTAGGCTGGTTATTAAATTAATCTTATGCATATAATATGCATGAAATGGTTATGTGTGAATTAATATATTTTTTAGTTTAAAATTGATACATAGTTGAATTGTAGGTATGGATAAGTTGTCATAGGCGTAAGTATTTTACCTAAGTATTTATATGAATAAAATACATACACAGAAAGCATGGTTGAATTGTTAATTTAAAAGTACAAATATATATACTTAAAGGAGGCATGGTTAAGTTGACAATGTATAAATAAATATATTTATAATGGTATGGTTGATTTGCTAAATGTGTAAATAAATATACTTGTGGAGGCATGGTTGAATTGCCAATATATAAATAAATATATTTATAATGGCATGGTTTATTTGCCAAAGCATAGTTAAATTGCTATGTATTAGATGATTAAAATTTCATCTATTGTTATTGAATGTGTAAGTTGGATTAGGACTAAATATTCTTATATTAGAATAATTTAGTATTTAAAGGTTAGTATATTATTTTATATTAATAAAATAATATTGGTGCAGACATGAATGATTTGTCAAAACTTGGATATTAGATATGTGATTTAGATAATTACAATTATTATTAGGGATTGGATTAAATATATTTTTCCTTTAATTATATTTTATTATTTAATGGTTTAATAATTGTTCAGGATTGAATTAAGGTTAAAGGAATTTCTCTTTAAAAGAAATTATGATTTGGTCTAGGAATGATTATTAATTTTATAATTGTTTAATGGTTTTAAATTTAATGAACCTATTAATGGATATGATTAGTGTATTATATATAATTATTTATACATATGTGTATCATTGTTTATTAAAGATAAAAACTTTAATAGGATTGGTTTTGGTGAAAGATGATTTGCTTATTGGTTTTCAAAGACCTGGTAGAGAGAGCTTGCTCGTAGGGTTTAACCCGCGATTTATTTTTCAGATTATTAGAAGTTTCAAGTCTCAAGGTTAAGGATCCGGAGTTGGAGGACTTATCCATTCTTTCTATTTTATTTCAAAGTAGGATATTATTACTTCAGTATGTATTGATGAATTTATGGATAGTGAATTTTGGTTAAGGGGTTCTTGAATTACATGATTCCCAAGCTGTAACCATTGGAGAATTATTAATGGATTTATTCTTTAATAGATTTTTCTTCAGCGAGTTATTTATTATTTTTATTTTCTTTTTGTACTCTATACTTGTTAAATACTTTAATTGTTTTGATATCCCTTAATTTTGTGCAGGGATTTGATCAACCCGTATTCCGAAATTAGGGGGTGTCACACACTACAACAAATTTAAGTTTATACAAGGTCCTCCCACGTTTTCAAGGCCTCTTTAACACATTAAGAATGCAAAAATACAAACCAAATAACCATCCATAAGATAACAAAGAATGATTCAAGAAGCACAAAAAAATATCTTAAACAATTCACATTAATACAAAAGCCAACATGTTTGAAATGATTACAAATACATTAACATAGTTCTAGATAAATGAATAAGAAAATCAAGATTAACAATTTTAACTAATATAAACCAACAATAGATATTAAACAACAGTCTTATCAAGTGATTCTAAACTTGTTAGCTTTTCTAACGTGACCTTGATCCTTCAAGAGAATATACAAACCTGGTTGATATAGTGCACAAAATATATAAAATTTGGAAAGAAGAAAAAGATGTATTATGCGCAGGAATTCAGAACTGAGGAAGCCATTATTAATGACATTATTCAAATTGTGAGGTGCCGATTGTGCTTTGCTGGTCCTTTTGTTTGTTCTAGCCAGAATTCTTGGTTGTCTATTAAATGGTGTCTTTTAGATTATGTAGTAACCTAAAAAGGTTTATAAGTATCAGTATGAAAATTCTGATTTGTTTATAGTTTGGTGTTTTACCTATTATGATGATATTTTTTTTCACTTGTGCAGTTAGGTTTATTACTGGGCGTTGTATTTTTTTTTTCTAAATAGTTTAAATTTATTTATACAAAATAGAGCAATAGAGTACATGAGAGAGATAAAGTGATCCTAAAAAAATAGGCCACTGGAATACTAAAAACAAGAGAAACATGACAGGGTATCCCCCAATCCATTTAAAACTAAAACAACCAAGTCATATAAAGCATTCTCTAAGGACAAATCATCCAATTATAGGCCCTAAATCAGAGATGGACAAACCAACTGTTGAGAGACCCTCAAAACAAGCTTCCCTTGCCAATTGTTGTAGAGAGTAACTGTTGCTTTCATGTACTCTTCTGTTTCTTTCACTCCATAAGCACCATAAAGTTGCAGAAAATAAACATTTCATCAAACTACTCTTCACTGACGGGTCTTTTGTATAATCTATAAACCAATTAACCACCTCTGAGAAATGTTACAAATTTAAAACAACATCCCAGTGACAATATTGTTGGGCGTTGTTTCGGCTCAATTATGTGTTCTTTGATTCTAGTCAATATTGTTCTTATTTCTTTTGTTATAGGCATTTACCTTGTATTAGTGATTTTTCTTCAGCTGCAACTATCTTTCACTTTAAAAAGTGATTGCCCCTCTTATACTTGTAAAGAAGTAAATCATTTTTATATGACTCCCTAACTAATACACAACCTTGGATTATTATTATTATAAAAATAATAGTAAATAGATAGAATTGAAAAGAAAAAATCTCATTCATATTAAACTTAAATAAAGGAACTCATAGCTCAATAATTAATCTAACCTATATAATTCGCATTAATTAATATATCATCTCCTAAACAAATAATGAAATAATCTCATCCCACCATATGGACGAGTATTGTGACAGTGAGTTGGATACCTTGAAACATAATTGCAACTTTAGAATTGAGGATGGTCAGAAGATTAATTATTTCTTGATCCATGGTGCAATGGCCAGCTTTTGTCAGAGCAGTTTAGTTACATGTCCCTTAGGTACTTGAGTTCAGACAAGCAAGCTAAGTTAAGCAATTTCATTGTGCACAGGTAGTGGGATACCTCAAAGTTGCAAAATGCTGTTATGACTAGTGATAACTTACAAAGGCGGGGCATCTATCTTGCTTTTATGTGTCCTTTATGTGTTAACAATGTGGAGAATGTGGATCATTTGTTCTGTGGTTATACCAATTCTTGTCAAGTTTGGTGTTCGATTGCTGCTTTGGTTTGATGAAACATACAAAGACCTAATTCTATCTTGGATATGGCCACTATCATGTCTCAACTTTTTACTGCCAAAACTATGAGACACAATATGTCTAAGTTATTGTTTACTACCAATTTAAACTTCATTTGGAATGAGAGGAATGGGAGACTACATGGTGCTACTTCTAGAGATCCCAATGGGCTAGTCAAATGTATTATTTAGGATGTCATGGATGTCTTGGGGGTATGTGTGATACCTGATGAGCACTGAAAAGTGCGCATTTAAACCCGTTAAGCTTAAGCATTCTAGTACCTTTATCTATCGTACTTTGCCGTTTTAGACTTATTACGTGTTATTTATATTTTCAGGCACTAATCCCAAAATTGAGCTAACTCATCCAAATAAGAGCTTAATTGAAGCAATCCTGAGATAAACCAAAGGAGGGAGCAAAGTGGAGAAAGAAATGAGCAAAAAGGAATCAAAGTTGTGCAGCTGAAAAGTTCGATCAATCCAACTTAGAGTTCGATCGATCGAACATCTATGATCGATCACAGTACTTCTCGATAGATCCAACCTTGGCCTTTGCTGAAATTCCAAGTTCGATCGATCGAACATCACCTTCGATCGATCGAACCCTATTTTGTCCTATTCAAATGATTGATCTTATCCACAGCTGTACGCCTACCAACCACTTTTGTCTTTTTCCCCATAAATATCTTGAAAATATCCCAGCCTTGTCATTATCCGGAGGAGTCAGACCACTTCGATCGATCCAAGATGCAGTTCGATCGATCGAACTTCCTCCAGCGAGAAAAAGTTAAAGTCCAGCTCATTTATTCCGTCCTTCATCCAAGGATTGGAGAATATGCCTTGCACGACCACAGCTCATCATGGGGTGTATTTGACCTACCTATATAAGGAATATGATACACTTTTTGAGAGAGTCTCTTGTCACACATTGAAAATTGATCTTAGAGGCTATTCTTGGAGAGGAGGAAAGAGGGAAGCTAGAGCACCATTGGAGGAAATCTTCACCAACAAGGAGCAGCCATGGAGTTAGCCCTTGAGGGTTGGATCATCACTACCATGAGTGGCTAGACATCCTCTTGGGGCTAGAGTTAGCCCCAAGCATGCTTTCTATACTCTAATCTTGTGTATTATTGAGGGATTAGTGTTGTATGATACATCTTGATATTCATGTATATATAAATCTTGATTATTTCATGGTTTGTATGGTTTAATGCTTCCAATTGACTATTCTATTCTATCCACATGTCTATGTATGCTAGAGTAGGATATTCATGTGCTTATCTCTAAATTTAGTGTTTTTGATGCATGTCTATGTGTATTGATGCTATAGATCTAGAGATTATCAAGATGATATGCTTAATGAATGCTATTTTGGTTCATTTGATGGTTTATGCCTAGTCTTGATGGTTTGTGCCTCTCCCTTAGTCTAGATAGCTTTATTTTCATGCTTGTAGTGTAGATTTAGTGTAGTGGTAGTGTAATGTTAGATGGGAGGACAATCTACTCTTGATGTTTGATGTTCCATGCTTGTGAGTCCAAATGGCATATTCCTCTAATATTGTGTTGTATGTGGATTGTGAGCTTAATGAAGGATTAATGACTTGTTTTGATCTATTGTGCTATCCCCATGTTGTCTAGACAATATATGCTCTATTGTTTAGATATATTGTGCTCTTCACATGATGTTTAGACAATACATGCTTGATTTGTCATCCTTGCCAATTGAATCAACCTAATGCACACACACCCTTATCATATTGCAACACATCCATTACCCTCAATTGATCACTTGTTAGTGGTATAGAAAAGTATTGCTTGGTGGTGATCTCTACACCCTAAGACCTCTTTCTCTCTCTCTCTTGTTTACTTCATATTATTTTATTTAGTTGAATTCAATTTAGCTTAATCAACCAACCAATCAATTATGTGATCACTCGACCTACTAACCCTAATTACCATAGTTTCACAATTCGATACACTATCAAATCCCTTGGGATGATCCCTACTCGCCCTATCTATATTTTATATAGAGAAAGGTAGTAGTGGCTTTCTATAAATGTAAAACTTGGCCACCTCCTAAATTCACAACTCTTCAAGCTTGACTTGGTATCGCGACCCTTGTAAAGGACCGGTCAGTTTTTGGCGCCGTTGCCGGGGATTTTAAATTGGCAACGTCGAATTGTGAAATTCAATTAGGATTAGTACTCTTTTGATCGTGTCTTTACTTTCTTTTTATTTTCTGTTTTTGATTGCTTATTGAATTTGTTCTCCATTGACTAGGTGCATTGAGCAAGGAGCTAGCAAAGTAATTCCAAGCTAAGGAGCAAAGCAAAGCAAAGGAAAAATGCTTAAAATGAAAAATTGTTAAGTAAAATTGCTAAGCTAAGCTTTTAATTTTGGAGTTGAAGTGCTAAAGGAATATTGTGAGACCTTCTTACTCAATCTCCTTAGTTAAATCGGAGGCCCACGTGGAGGCATTTATTTGATATACATTGCATTTGAAAATTGTGGTTGTGAAGTTTAATTGCATTGTTGAGAAAGTTGCTTATTCGTGTTGCATTGTGCATACATGGTCGTCGTTCATTGAGACCTACTCTTGTCCCTCTTGATTTGCATTTAGAATCCACTATTAGGAATCCATGGGGAAGAGGAAGTTCACATAGAACCAATCTACCAATGGACGCTCTCAATGATGATCATGTTGAAGACCTTGGTCACATAGACCAACAAGGCATCCTTCATCCTAATGTGCAAAATGATAATATGCAAGTTCCATTAGGCATGCCTAGGCCATACATTCATCAACCTCCTCAACAACAAGGCCAAATTCCAATGGGAATTCCAAGGCCAATGTATGCACCACAACCCCCCATCATTAATCAAGCTCAATATAACCAAGGTGTCCATGTTGCACCTCAAGTTGCTAATCCACCACTCGCATTGAGAGATCACTATGTGCCTAATGAGTATAATGCACCTACATGCATTCAATTGCCACCATTTAGAGCACACCATTATGAGATTAAAGCACAAACTATCCAAATGCTACCTAACTTTCATGGACTTCCTAGTGAAGAACCTTACAAGCATTTGGATGAGTTTCTTGAAGTTTGTTCTACCGTTCGATATACAGACATGCCAGAAGAAGTTTTAAGGCTGAAACTTTTTCCATTCACCCTTAAAGATGAGGTGAAGTATTGGTTTAACAACCTTAGGCCTTTTTCTATAACTTCTTGGGCAGAAATGTAACAAGAATTTTTGAAAAAGTACTATCCGGTTTCTAAGACCAATGCTATGAGAACCGCTATTAGAGAATTCACACATGGGGAGGGATAAACTTTCCACGAGGCATGGGAACGCTTCAATGAATTGCTTAGGAAGTGTCCTCACCATGACATGCCTAAATGGCAATTGGTCCAATTCTTCTTTAAAAGCTTATCGGACAATTATAAAGGCATGGTTGATGCTTCAATGGGAGGTTTTTATATAGACCGGCAAGAGGAAGACGTGTGGCGTCTTTATGAGAGCATGAGTGAAAACTCTTTGCATAGAACATTGTCATCTAGGAATGGTAGAAATTCTCAAGGTAGGAAGAGTGTTGGCTTGCATCAAGTTGACCACTCAAATGATATAACCGCCGAGATGAAGTCTTTATCTCAAAAGTTTGATCAATTGATCAATCAAAACTTGGCGAATCAAGTGTCTTCCTTTCCTAACCATTCTCCTAGAGCTCAAAATGAATCATGTATGACTTGTTCTAGTGTTCTTCATTCTACTTCTAATTGTCCTCATGGACAAATTCAAAATGACCCCATTGAGTAAGTTAATGCAACATTTGTGAACTAAGGGAACAATCCTTATGGTAACCATTACAATCCCGGTTGGAGGAATCATCCTAATTTTTCTTAGAAAAACCAAGGGGAGGGCTCAAACTCTTCCCAAGGCGGTTTTCAAGGGAAATACATTCTACCTCCACTTCAAAACCAAGGATCCCAAGGTTCAAGACCATATAACTCACAAGGAAATCAATTTGCTAGTTCTCATTTTCCTAACCAATCATATTCTCAAGGAAATTCTAGAGGTTCCGCTTTTGAGGAAAAGGTTTTAAATGCTTTGGGCACTCTAGAAGCAAATACTCAATTGTTGCATTCTCATTCTCAATCAATTGCCAAGCTAGAAACCCAAGTAGGGCAAATAGCTGAAACACTTAATGCTAGAGAGAAGGGAAAGATGCACATGAATGCCCCAATCAAACAACAATGTGTTGTAGAAACCAAATCCTCATTGAAAGGGCATAATGTTGAGCATGTCAATGCGGTAACAACCTTGAGAAGTGGTAGGGTAGTAGACAATCAAGTTAGAATGCCTAATGAAGAGAGTGAACCGGTACAACCTCAAGTTGTCACCCGTCCCATTCCACACACTATTCCTCCTTCATTGCATGTGCATGATCTTGAGAATGAGAAGCCCTCAAATTGTGAGTTGAAAGATGATTTCCAAAGAGATTCATTGAAAACAGTGTTGAAAAATGTGTTTGAGAAAAGTTCTTTGAAAAATGTTATTCATGATTCTTCTTTGAAAAGTGACTTGAAATCCAATGAATTGAACAAGTCCAATGCTGAGAATTCTTTGATAGAAAATGCTGAAAGAGTTTTTGAAAAAGCTCCATTTCCGGACGCCTTGAAAGGGTCAATTTCAAAAGAAAGGCAAAAGACCAAGAACAATGAGATAATGGATATGTTTAGGCAAGTCAAAGTCAATCTTCCACTTTTGGATGCAATTAAGCAAATTCCGGCTTATGCCAAATTCTTGAAGGACTTATGCACCCAAAAGCGGAAGAACAAGAGCCAAACATCAAAGAAAGTGGTCTTAACCGAACAAGTGAGTTCCATTCTACAACACAACACTTTGCCAAAGTTTAAGGACCCCGGTGCACCTACAACATCTTGTATCATTGGTGAACATGTCATCAACCGGGCACTTCTTAACTTAGGGGCTAGTGTTAACCTTCTTCCCTATTCGGTTTATGTCAAATTGGGCCTAAGTGAATTGAAACCGACGTCGGTGGTTTTACAACTTGCGGACCGATCCATTAAGAAGCCTAGGGGGATAATTGAGGATGTGTTGATTAAGATTGATAAGTTCTTCTTCCCGGTTGACTTTGTCGTCATTGACACGGAACCGGTGCCCAATCCAAAGAACCAAATTTCGGTTATCCTTGGCCGTCCTTTCTTGGCAACCTCAAATGCCAACATAAATTGTAGGACGGGGATAATGAAGATTTCTTTTGGACACATGAGAGTGAAGTTGAACATCTTTAACCCCACACCCAATCCATTTGACAAATATAAGGAAGAGGTTAATGTGGTAGAGGAATATCATGATCTTGCTTGTGAATTGAATGAGCTTTTGTGTATGAACAATGTTTTAAAGCCTTCATCTTCATCTTCAGCATTGCATGCAAGAAAAGTGATTTCGAACTCTTGTTGTGAAAGGGCGAGGAAGCCCAAGGAAAGTTTTGACAAGGAACTCAAGACGTCTTTTGAGTTTACCCCAACAAGTTCTTCCAAGAACCATTTGTTGGGAGTGACTCAAAACATCTCTCATCCCAAAAAAGAGGGGATGCATTGCAAGATCTTTGATCCGGGTTAAAAGAACCCTAGGTCTTGCTAGAGACATTAAAGACTAGCACCGAAATTCGTAGGATGTCAAAACCCTATTCCTCCCTCATTTCTATCTTGCATTTTGATTCTTGCGAAGTCTAGATACTGTTTTTGTGGTTCATATACATTGGAAGGAACTGAGTAAGGGATTGCATGAGCATTTAAGTCATTTTGAGCATTTAGGCATAATTTCGATCGATCCAAGTTTTGGTTCGATCGATCGAACATTGGTTCGATCGATCCAACTTTCATTTTGCACCCAACACTTAGAAAAATTTTGGACCTGCATCCAAATTCCAAAATGCATGCTCTCGGGATCTCTAAATTTTTAAAAGTTCGATCGATCGTAAACCATTTCGATCGATCGAACTACCTTTCGATCGATCCAACATGTGGTTCGATCGATTATGAGTCCCAACACTTAGAAAATTTTTTAGGCCTCATCCATTTTTCAAAAATGTATGCTCTCGGGACTTTTCAAAATTTTTCATGTTCGATCGATCGAATTCCAAGTTCGATCGATCCAAGGTTCCAACACGTATCAACTCTTAAGCCCTTAAACTTGTACATTCTTTATCCTCTTCGATCGATCAAAATCTTTCTTCAATCGATCGAAATTTGCATCTCATTAATTTAATTTCCTTTGATTTTTTAAAATTCAAAATTCAAAATTCAAAATAAAAAAAAAAAAAAATAGTTGGGTTCGGATTCGATCGATTGAACTATTTGAGGATTTTAAAATGCCGTGGCAACCATTGATTCTCCATTTTCACTTGGATTTCACATCTCTCTCTCCAGCTAAATTTCTCTCACCATTTGGAGGTAAGCCACGATCCCATCTCTTGATTTTAAGGTCTCTTGATTTTCTATGTTGAATCATGTTATAAATGTGTAAATCGTCCATTATTGAAGCTTGAATTTCCTGTTACATGATAACATATACATATGCATTCGGCCGAACCAAAATGGGGTTTTTGATTTGATTTGAAGTTGGGGAGTGTTTGGGTGTTGTTGATTGTATGAATGGTGTGTAGATGGGCCCACAAACACATTTGTGTGGACCCCGTACTCTAGATCTCATAGATCTGCGACTTTTCAAATTCGGCATTCGCACAGTTCGATCGATCGAAGAAGTGAACTTCATTTCACTACCTTCGATCGATCGAAGAAGTGAACTTCATTTCACTACCTTCGATCGATCCAATCTTGTGCACTTTCATGCTTCGATCGATCCAAGTGTTGGATTGATCCAATTCACTTCGATCGATCCAACTTTTGAACATTTTTCACTTCGAACTTTCAAAGATCACACATACACACTCCATTCATCTTGTGTCGTCTTCATGCTATCTTTATATGCACAATGCCTGTGATATTCCACATTGGATGCATTTCATACCTACATTGCTTAGCATGACTCACATTTCATCATTATCATAGATTCATGTCATCCATATTTTGTCTATCTTATTTGACATACATGTTTCTATTATGCATTCAAATTCTTATATATCTGGCACTGACTTATATATTGAAATTTTCTTGTCTTTTTACAGATCATGCCTCCGCGGTTCAAGACAGTAGCCAGGCGATCTTCGGGGCCACAGCGACCCCGCAGACATATACGGCCTAGGATAGAGATGGTTGCAGAGCCATCTCATGCTCAAGAGGAGCCCGCACAGGCTACTCCCCCTCAGTCCCCATCCCACGAGGCTGAGGAAGGAGCTGACCACGTGCCATCTACATCCCAGGCTCTTCTAGCCTTCACACCATCACCTTCTCCTGCGCGCCATCAGGCAGATGCAGCCGTCATGCCATCACCGCAGCCACCTCTACCGGCTCAGCGCCGTGACTAGTTGCTGCCGAGATATGCAGCCATGACCGTAGCTCAGGAGTCGTACTTCGATACTGAGTACTTCTCCGAGTCTATCCTGACCCGGTCTGGCTATCAGGATATCATGCAGCAGGGCCTCTCAGCCATCCTTGCCCCAGTCACCGGCCTTGTATACCCGCGACTGGTGCGGCTATTCTTTCAGCATCTCCGGCCCTCGCCACGATTTACCGCGGAGATGATCACTATAGTGGACGGCCACGAGATTGTCATCACAGTTGACACTCTGGCCCGTGCTTGCCGGTGCCCACACCGGTGTCCACCTGAGCTTGCAGAGACATACCCGAGGCTGCATAGGCCTTCATTTTCTGACATGGCTGTCTCCTTGACAGGCCATCATGCTGGTGGTCAGACATTCGCCACCAGGACCTTCTTGCCTGACGACCTCTAGTTCATCGACACAGTTCTCTTCCAGAACATTTACATGGCGGGCCACAAGATCCAGAGGCGTCATGACTACTTGACAGCTCTTTACGCTTTTTACACGGGCTGCTGGGTATCTATCCCAGTCCTCATCTGGAGCGTGATGAGGTTACTGTATGATTCTTTCATTTCCAGGGAGGACCCTAAGCGGTCCAAGGTCCTGCCCTTTGGACACCTCATCACGTAGATCCTTCTTGACCAGCGCTACAGAGTACCCCCAGATGAGGAGCCCCTTGCACGGTCCAGCTTCTATGGGAGGAGCGACTGGAAGAAGAGCTACAATGCTCTTATTCGGAGTCTTTAGGAGCCAGCTGTAGAGGCAGCAGCTGAACTAGAGGAGGAGGAGGCAGCCCAGGCACAGCCGGCACCTCCAGCAGCAGCAGATATCGCAGCGGACGATGCACCAGTCGGTCCGGCTACCGATCGCATGGACATTGACTTGGAGAGACCTGCGGAGGAGTATGCCAATGCTGCAGATGATGCTGATGCCGATGATACCAGTGATCAAGCCGCTACTCAGGAGAGAGTTTGGGAGTCTTCTTCAGAGGCATCTCTGCCTGAGTCTCCAGTTCCCACTCCCGGATTCGAAGCACGCTTGCAGACACTGGAGGAGGACGTAACAGCCATGCGAGCCGACATCACTACCCACCGAGCTGAGTTCACCTCTTTCAGGGCGGATGTCATGGCTTGCTTTGCCGATCTCTCCAGCCGACTCCCTGCACCCGCACCTGCACCTCCAGCCACTGCAGATCTTCACGATCAGGCCTCCTGAGACTCCACTTCCAGTTGTTCTATGCTTTCATTTCTTTTATTCTGGATCTGTATTATACTGTCACTGTTACTGTATTATACTTTGCGGCCGGTTTGCCGGCTTTATTATTTTATTGATGTATCTGCACTTTATATTCTCTATATATTGCTTTTTGATTATGGATGTCTCTTAGTATCTCATATTTATATATTTGACTCCATCAGGTACACCACAGTGACTTCAGTGAGAGAGTGCTGCCCAATTTTTCAGGACCACTCTTACACCTCTCTCTATTCTCTATTTATCCCATTTTACACTTGCATGTCCACTGTGCACTGATTATCCTATCTTGTTATCTAATGAGTTTATCCGAGTGCAAACTTTTCAGGACCACAGTTTATCCCAAGTTTTGGGGGGGGGGGGGGGCATGCCACCCACTTTGGATACTTCTATCCCGATCATTCATGTCTACAGCACTGGTATACTCTTTTCTTTGTTCTCTTCACACATTGAGGACAATGTGCAGTTTAAGTTTGGGGGTATTGGTGTATGTTTCAGTGTTGCTTTAAAATTCAAAATTTGAGCATGTTTTGTGTATTTGAGGGATATTTCTATACTTGGTCCATTTTTACCTATGATTTTGATCTTTTGAGGACTATATTGCTTAAAAGTGATGACTTTTCCCAAAAGGTGAGAAGTAGGAAATGATTAAATGGTTGTTGTCTTGATTTGTAACCTAGTTGATTTGAGTTTGTAAGTCTGTTGGGGTGTCTTAACACCTAATGCCCTAAAGCCATCTGGTTTGGGAGTCATTGACCTAAAGCTCACTACATGAATCTTCTAGAAAGCTTAAGAGATCAACACATTGCACAATATTTCCATCTTTGATCCTCAATAAAAAAAAGAAAAAGAGTGAAAATAATAAGCGCACCTAGAACAATAAAGCTTTAATAAAAGGTCCACTCTCTTATCTTGATGATCGGTATTAGATTTGTGTGCTAGTTTGAGGGTAAGGATGTGATTACTTCTCTAGTTGGCTAAGATAGCAACATACTTGATGCCGGACCTCTCACATGGATTCTAGACTTGTTTCGATTTTTATGATCATTTTCTTGATATGTGGAGGACCATACGTACTTGCTTGATATTGAAATTTTGGGAGATTGCTTAGAAACGGTTGAAAAATTGCATACTTGAGGTAGTTTTCTCCCAATGCTTGTTTGCAATATTGGTGCCTCTTTTGAAAGAATGAGCTTAATGTTTATGGGTACCATTTCTGGAAACCCTCACGAGACTTTACTCGTCCACTAGGGGTAACCTAGGGGTTTAAAAGGCTTGTTGCATATGCTAAATGCAATCGTGTTCCCTACGAAAATGGTGTTATAATTTTACTTGCTTTCCAGTTTATACTTGTATAGTTGTTTATTTCATTCCTTTACTTCTTAGTTCATTGCTAGGGACTAGCAATATTTAAGTTTGGGGGTGTGATGAGCACTGAAAAGTGCGCATTTAAACCCGTTAAGCTTAAGCATTCTAGTACCTTTATCTATCTTACTTTGCCGTTTTAGACTTATTACATGTTATTTATATTTTCAGGCACTAATCCCAAAATTGAGCTAACTCAGCCAAATAAGAGCTTAATTGAAGCAATCCTGAGATAAACCAAATGAGGGAGCAAAGTGGAGAAAGAAAGGAGCAAAAAGGAATCAAAGTTTTGCAGCTGAAAAGTTCGATCGATCCAACTTAGAGTTCGATCGATCGAACATCTATGATCAATCACAGTACTTCTCGATAGATCCAACCTTGGCCTTTGCTGAAATTCCAAGTTCGATCGATCGAACATCACCTTCGATCGATTGAACCCTATTTTGTCCTATTCAAATGATTGATCTTATCCACAGCTGTACGCTTACCAACCATTTTTGTCTTTTTCCCTATAAATATCTTGAAAATATCCCAGCTTTGTCATTATCCGGAGGAGTCAGACCACTTCGATCGATCCAAGATGCAGTTCGATCGATTGAACTTCCTCCAGCGAGAAAAAGTTAAAGTCCAGCTCATTTATTCCGTCCTTCATCCAATGATTGGAGAATATGCCTTGCACGACCACAGCTCATCATAGGGTGTATTTGACCTACCTATATAAGGAATATGATACACTTTTTAAGAGAGTCTCTTGTCACACATTGAAAATTAATCTTAGAGGCTATTCTTGGAGAGGATGAAAGAGGGAAGCTAGAGCACCATTGGAGGAGATCTTCACCAACAAGGAGCAGCTATGGAGTTAGCCCTTGAGGGTTGGATCATCACTACCATGAGTGGCTAGACATCCTCTTGGGGCTAGAGTTAGCCCCAAGCATGCTTTCTATACTCTAATCTTGTGTATTATTGAGGGATTAGTGTTGTATGATACATCTTGATATTCATGTATATATAAATCTTGATTATTTCATGGTTTGTATGGTTTAATGCTTCCAATTGACTATTCTATTCTATCCATATGTCTATGTATGCTAAAGTAGGATATTCATGTGCTTATCTCTAGATTTAGTGTTTTTGATGCATGTTTATGTGTATTGATGCTATAGATCTAGAGATTATCAAGATGATATGCTTAATGAATGCTATTTTGGTTCATTTGATGGTTTATGCCTATTCTTGATGGTTTGTGCCTCTCCCTTAGTCTAGATAGCTTTATTTTCATGCTAGTAGTGTAGATTTAGTGTAGTGGTAGTGTAATGTTAGATGGGAGGATAATCTACTCTTGATATTTGATGTTCCATGCTTGTGAGTCGAAATGGCATATTCCTCTAATATTGTGCTGTATGTGGATTGTGAGCTTAATGAAGGATTAATGACTTGTTTTGATCTATTGTGCTATCCCCATGTTGTCTAGACAATATATGCTCTATTGTTTAGATATATTGTGCTTTTCACATGATGTTTAGACAATACATGCTTGATTTGTCATCCTTGCCAATTGAATCAACCTAATGCACACACACCCTTATCATATTGTAACACATCCATTACCCTCAATTGATCACTTGTTAGTGGTATAGAAAAGTATTGCTTGGAGGTGATCTCTACACCCCAAGACCTCTCTCTCTCTCTTGTTTACTTCATATTATTTTATTTAGTTGAATTCAATTTAGCTTAATCAACCAACCAATCAATTGTGTGATCACTCGACCTACTAACCCTAATTACCATAGTTTCACAATTCGATACACCATCAAATCCCTTGGGACGATCCCTACTCGCCTTATCTATATTTTATATAGAGAAAGGTAGTAGTGGCTTTCTATAAATGTAAAACTTGGCCACCTCCTAAATTCACAACTCTTCAAGCTTGACTTGGTATCGCGACCCTTGTAAAGGACCGGTCAATACCCCATAATTTTGGAACACGGATTGATTAAGACTGCACATAAAACTAGAAGATATAAAAACAATTAAAGTATTTAAACAAGCACAGATTACAAAATGAAATAAAAGAATAAATAATACGCTAAAGAAAAACTAATAAATAATAATTCCATTAAATAATATTTCTCTAAAGGTTACAATTCGGGAATCGCATAATTCAAGGACCCCTTAACCAACATCCACTATCTAGAAATCCATAAATAAAACTAATGTCAAATGAATTAACAATATCCTACTTTGAAAAAAATTAGAAAGAATGAATAAGTCCTCCAGCTGCGGATCTTCAACCTTGAGACTTGGACCTGTATAACCTGAAAGATAAAAATAAGTGGGTCAAACACACGAGTAAGTTCTCTCTAACAAGCCTCTGATAACCAATATGCAGAGCAAATTTGATCAAAACCAAACCTAATAAAGTTTTAACGTTAATATAGTATGATATACACACATATATAAATAATTATATATACTATATTAAAACAAACTCCTTTAAATTAATCCCATCCTAGTCAGTTGTTTAATCATTTAAACATTAAATTATTATAAAAGGAATATTATATTTAATCCCAAAACCCGATAATGATATTAATGATTTAAATCACATATCCAAAATCTAATCTTTGACAAATCATTCATGTCTCTACCAATATTATTTTATTAATATGTATAAAATAACATACTAACATGTAAGTATTAGATTATTTTAATTGAAGAATTTCTAATCCTAATCTAACCTATACATACAATAACCATAGATGAAATTTTAATCATCTAACACATAGTAATTTAATTACGCTTTGGCAAATCAATCATGCCACTATAAATATATTTATTTATATATTGGCAACTCAACCATGCCTTCTTAAGTATATATATTTATACTTTTAATTAGCAACTCATCCATACTTCCCATGTATGTAGTTTTTTAAATACAAATACTTAGGTAATATATTTACGCCTATGACAACTCATCCATGCCTTCTTAAGTATATATATTTATACTTTTAATTAGCAACTCATCCATACTTCCCATGTATGTAATTTATTAATACAAATACTTAGGTAATATATTTACGCCTATGACAACTCATCCATACCTACAATTCAACTATGTACCAACTTTAGACTCAACGATAACTAATTCATACTTAGACATCTCATGCAGACTATAAGCATATCACTAATTTAATAATCCGTCTATCCTGATATATCAAATAAGAATAATAGTCTTAAATGATATATATACATACACATATATTATATAATATATAAATATGTATAATACCATTCATAAAAATTCTTGATTATTTAAATCATATATATGCATATATATTAATAAATATATATATATACACATCCCTCCATAATTATTGTAATATCCCTAATTTTAAAAGGATAGTCTCGGCATTTATTTATTTGTTTTATTTATATTTTTAATTTATTTAATTGATTAATTGATGATTTGTTTATGTGTTTAATTTAATTAAGTGGTTAAATGTAATTTGTTGTCTTATTTGAATTTAAATACTTTAATTGAATTATTTGTATTTGCTGATGTGTATTATGTGTAACTTAATTGTTATGATTTAAATGTTTTATTTTTATATAAAGGAGTTAGGCTGTGGATAGTAGTAATAGACCAAATTAATGGATCGCATGGACTACTTGGATAGGATTACTAATGGGTATGGATATTGACCTATGGAGGGATGTATATATATATATAAATAATTATATATATATATATATAGGAATTTATTTAATAATGAGTAATTATTATTATACTAGGATGGTAAGATGCATATATATAAGCATAAATTATATTTTATAAATATATATTTATGTAGTCACGTACAGTATATTATATATATGTATTATGTGTTATTTTCCTTTTATTTTATTTTCATTCCCTCATTGTCAGACTTGGATTGCAATTAAGACTAGGGTTGGATTATGTTTAACCTATAAATATGCATAAGATGGTCTGCAATAGGGTTTGTAAACTCTCATAGCAGCAGAGAGAAGGACGTGAGAATAGAGAGATACAGAGAGATAGAGAAACTGTGAGAGAGAAGAGAGTTTCGGCCAAGAAGGGGCTGGACCAAGGAGAAAGGAAGAGGGTCGGCTTGTGGATTAGAACCAGAGCAGTAGGAGGCTTGACGGTAATCAGAGGTTGCCGGAAAATCTAGGAAGAAGAAGTTAGGGTTTCAATCCAAAACCTTGAGACAAGTTCTTCTTCTAACTTTTTCTCTTAGACTTGTGTTTTATACATGCCTAGGATAATTCCAGAATTTAATAGAGAATAAATTAATCATGTCTGCACGCTTAAATTAAATTAAAACTGACTTTTATGTGTTGTTTTGTGTTCGTGATTAATCTTGAATTAAATTGTGTAATACTTTGTTTTAATCTGTGTTTAAGATGCATATCTACTTCATATAATTGTTTGGAATGATTCGGGATATAGTTTAGACCTCTAGGACCATTAACAATGGAGAACAGAGGGGTTGAAGGTCGCCGGAGATGAAGAAGACGGAGGATAACAGGAGTAGAGGCGGCTCTACTCCTGGGACTTCACTTGTGCGTGGGTTTTGGTTACTGTATTTGGTTTTGGGGTATTTCAGGGCTGTGTAGGTCAATTTAAGAGTTGTAAATGGCTATGATGGACATGTTAAATACTCAGGATGCATAATTTATAATAATATGCTATGGACTTGAACAATATGAAATTTAAATAATTTGTATATTATAAACAGATGATTTATCTGCTTAATATTAATTTAGTAAGTTAAATAGATGTTGTATGATTTTTATCGTGCATTAGTAGTATAATATATTTAGTTTATTGTCTGATTTTTATTATGCTTATTTCTGGAATTAATTGATGTTTTATTTTAATTATTTCATCAATTATTGGACTGTATGGATGTGATGCACCAGTATGGGATGGTGACATTTTAGGGACGGATTAACTAATAAAAGTTAAATCCTACCGACTTGGATATATAAGGGAATGGATTAACCATAGAGTTAAGTTCTCCTTATTTATGTCAGGCCACTGTATCAGATGGATGACATTTGTTTTCTTATGCTTATAAAAACTTTATATATATATGATTATGTTGCCATGATATGAGCTTGAGTCTCAGGATCATGGTTAGGGCGCGTATATTGTTTAGGATGGATAACTTGATATAGTAGACATCTGAGTGCCCTGGTAGGTCTAGGTACTTATGCCCACTTTATGTGCGATTTGCATGTTACCTTCTATTCAGGTTGAGACAGACCTATAGTTCAGTGAGCTTCCTATAGTGTGTGTGTGTGTGTGTATGGACTACTTAGTTATTGTTGAGTTGACTAGGATGTATACATGTATCGGGTCTCTATTTGGACTGTAGTATAGTAGAATTTGTTCGTGGGCCTGACCCACTATTATTTTTCAGGTGTTCGACAGTTTCAATCTTAGAGCTTGTTCATGCCAAGCAGAGACAGTCACTCACTCTTCCGACTACGTAAGACTCTTCTTCATGTTTTATTTTTGGATTTTCCTTCAGTTCAGTTATTTATTTTCCAGTTGGGATATTATTAGGGGTTTACTAGATAGATTCCCGAGTTGTAATAGTATTGGAGGTTTTGAAAATTTTATTAGAGGATTATTTAATTAGTATTTCAAGGATTATTATTTAGATTTCTTTCAGCTTAATTATTCTTTATTCTTTATTTCTTTTGTACTTAATGCTTATTTAAATATTAATTGTTTGATATCTTTCGGTTCTGTGCTCGGACTTGATCATCCGTGGCTCTGGAATTGAGGGGTATCATAATTATCCTAAACAATTAAACCATGTATACACATATATAAATAATTATATATATATATATATATATATATATATATATATATATATATTTCCTTCTGTCACGTAATATTAATTATCTATACGCACATTAAATATCGTAGTGATACTCTATTGCTCTCAGAACACTAAGAATATCTCTTTTAGTCGTTGGTTTAGACCTTAACAAGCTTGAAATCAAATTTGGATATTCATTAAACCCCACAGGACGTTACCGGGACCCTGAACACCTCTCCACGTGCCACCATGTGCCGCCAAAAGCTCCCAAACATTCCTCACGCGCCACCACATGCTGACAGGTGGTCTCACGCGCAGCCAAGCGCTGCACACACACTGCCACGCGCCAGCTTCTTCTTCTGGCTGATGTGGCACCTTCTGATTGGCTGTACTCCTCTCTGCCGCATGACCGTACTTGCACCGAACCAGTTGCTACCCATCAGCGCATCTCAGCCCTCTAAAGCTTGCGCGCACCATACTACTGTGATCCGCAACACACCGGATCCTTTCTATTGATCAACTAACATCTAATAGCCTCTGACCTGCTACGCAGTGAAGCTTCATGCGCCGCACCACACTGAATCACTCTATTATTGTTTATGGCTCTGATTCACACACACACCAAGTTACAGTAGGCTGCGCCACACTAAGCCAGCACCCCCTCTTTAATGCGCCGATTAACATACCTCTAGTATATATATAAACAGCATATATATATATCCAAACAAATACATAAAAAATATATCTAATAAAATTCCTAAAAAATATTAAATAATACCAAAAAATTTCAGAAAAATTCTAGAAATTCTATAAACCCTAATTAATCCTATTGGGTCATAGATCAACCTATATATTGGTTTTTAAACATAAATACAACACCTATATACCTCAATTAAAATTCGATAATCCAAAAGTCAAATATAATAATTAATACTTTTAATTATTTCGATCTAACCATGATTTTAAACAAATAAAATTAATCTAAACATTAATACTCAAGATGAAATTCTTATGAGTTCTAAGAGGAAAGTTAAAGAAAAACTTGTCTGAAGGTTTTGAAACGAAACTGACGCTTCAAGTTTTGATCGTCTCTTCCAATTCCGACATCCTCTTTCTCCAATCCGGCCTCCTCTTTATCAAGCTTCTCTTCATCTTCTCTCTTCGTCTTTCTTATTTTTCTAACGTGTAACTTTTAACTATAAAACCTTATGTGTATATTTATACACATTAAAATTCAAATCCTATTCCTAATAGGACTACCAAATAAAATAATAAAAATTGTAATTATCTTAAATAATATATATACACATATATTATATAATAATATATATGTGTATATTTCCTTCCATGCTAATCCTTAACCAATTAAATCATACACACACACACACACACATATATATCAATAAATATATATATATATATCCTTACATAATAATTATTAATTAATTATATTTATATACATATAATTATATATATATATATATAATTATGCAAAGATAATTATTTAAATATCTTTATAACCATGGGCTCTTTTTAATTAACCCAACAAGGCTTCCTTCAATCCCAAGACCACATCCTTTGATCCAACTTCCCTTAAACCCAAATCCAATTAATTTAAATAAATAAAATAATTAAATAAACACTTAAATTAAAATAACTAATTACATGAAACACATAAACAAAGTAAGAAATTACAACTAAGTCACACCATTTCAATAAAATCAACACACCAACAAGTCAATCAATAATCAAGCACACACAAACAATCATCATATATAATCATGAAATATAATTTAATTAAAATAAGACAATTAATCCAAGTACTTAATTAAATAAAACAAATCATTTAAAAATAAAAATAAAAGCAATTAAACCCAAATAAATCAAATAAATCATTTAAAAATAAAATAAAAGTAATTAATTCTAATTAATAAATCCTTTAAAATATCGGAGTATTACAGTATGCCTCCAAGATGTCATTGTTTAATGTTTCTTTTGTTAGTTGATTTTTGATGTTATGGTATGCCTTAACTCATCTATTGACTTACTGTTAGTTCAGGTTCTTTTTTGAGAGGGTATGCCATCTTTTCTTTATCAGTACCATAATGTTTATATTTATTCAATCTCATTTTCATTTGGGAAAAAAAAAATAGAATTAAGAGATTATATTTTTATGCCAAAAGCAAATTTCTATTACTTTGAAGCAATTTGGGCTAATCTGACTTCATCTGAGCAAATTGTATGCGAAATCAGTAAATTGGTTTTATTTTTATTTTTAAAGAAAAAAGACTCATTAACCAAACATTACGAATAATTTTACATCTAATCAGTACTTTGTTTAAACTTACCATCTCTAGTAATAAAATATTTATTTATGATTATTCCATTATCTTCTCTTATGGGAATCAAAATATAGTATGAATGAAACTCATTCAAGGGGACCTTTAATTGTTAAGTGTTCGTGAAAGCCTAAAGAACTAGAAACACCCACACCACAAAGCACACACCTAAAATAGAATACAGTTAACCAAAATAACACTAAAACAAGAAAACAACCATACAAGCATAATCAATCACCACTAAATAATCACATGCACAATTTTTCCAATACCTTGACCACTAAACAAAACTATTATCCTTCTAATAAAAAAAAAAAAAGTATTCTAGCAAGTATCAAATTCAGTCTTTGCAGTAAACTATTTAATTTAACTTACTAAACCAGACGATGAGCCTCCTCGGATGATGAGCCCCCTAGAGCTTGCTGCACCAATGCTGTTAAATATGTGAGTTGAGCCTGTAAAGAGCTTATTTGGTCCCTTATTCACTCTTCTGTTACCTTTGATGAGTTAATTTGATGCCCTAATCGCTATTCCACGGCCTCGAACCTTTGATTTGCCTCATCAACCCTTTGTGTTGCCTCCCCTTTGATTTGCCTCCTCAACCATTTGATTTGCCTCATCAGCCCTTTGATTTGCTTCATCAACACTTCGCCTAGCCTTAACAACGTCTATATGACTTCCCCGTAAAAAGACAGTGGGCATCTCCACATGACCAAGCTCACGAACATACAACGAGGTTGAACTAACTATTTGAAAGTAAATCTCGTTACGGGTCAATTGTATACACCATCCGAATTTTGGTATTCATTAACCTCTTAAATCATTTTATCTTGCACATTCATACAAATTGGTAAATAAATTATTAATAAATACAAAATAATAAACTAAAATTTACCAGTTATGTATATACATACATATAGACCCTGACAATGTTGGGTAACCCATGTCCCATCCTCCCTACAGTGCGTTCGGTGATAAACTGTTACTTGTCTAGCTCTTCTTCAGTCACCATGTTTCGTTATTTCAGTTAAGATAATCAAAATCAAATATTATTAATTTTACATTAATCAATTTCTATAATTACAAAAATAATAGAACATAGGAAATAACCATTTCATAGTGAAGTGTGACAAATGGCTTTGAGCCACCACGGTGATTTGTTAGGTTCTTTGCCTTGCTTGCTTTATTGACAGTACTTCTATTCTGCATTTTAGTTTAATGAATTGTCATTACCTACCTAAGCCTTCAAATATAAAATTATGATATGAATAGAAAAATAATTGTGCACCTAGAATGCAGAGTCATGAAATTTTCCCATATAGCTTGCCAATCCCCGTGATAAACATTTCTATAAGGCTTTCACCTAGCCCTCTCCACAACATCTCTGAAAGATTTAAAATGCATGTGCATACGATTTTTATGTGATCAAAATCGAGCTGTAAGCCATTTGTCAAGGTCGTTTTGGATGCGAGAATTGTTAAGATCAATCACGAAATTTTCATGAAATAAAGTAGATATATTGAGAATACTTACTTAAATAACTTAAGGTATATAAAAGAATACAACAACAAGACATGTTTCTTAATATAATCTGAATAATAGATTTAAAATATGACAGCTAACATTTAGCTAACATTTACTATTTCAAGAATCAGCTAATTGCTAATTATTTAATTTGATACAAAAAGAAAATAGTTTTAGAAATACAAATATAAAAGAATAAGAAATAGTAGAACCACATGCATTATGATGAAGAAATCAGATGGTATACAATTAATGACGATGATATAAATCTATTGTATATATAAGTTTATACAAAATTTCTCAGAGAATTCTCCATAACGGTGACTGGTGAGATATGTGACTACTATTGAAATTAGTTGATGGTTGTTGGACACCATCAGTTAGATATATAGGAGCTAAACCTATCCAGATTATAAATAATTTCCAATTCACTAATAGGTCAATTTGGACCATTTTGAAAGGAATTATATAACATCAAATTACTTTCTCTTTTCTATTTTCAAACAAGAGATAGCTCTGAAATGGTAGATTAAATATTGCTTTTAGCCTCCTAACTCTGACCAATTATTAGAAAGGGGAAATGGGTATTACCCGAATATGATGTCAAAGCATGGCATTATTGGCCGATTCCATGTGTGACCAAGTCCCACAAGCCATACGAGCATGCTCTCGACATAGAACACTCACCATCGACCTAAAAACCTTAGACCAACCACCAATGGGCCAATACTTTCCCTCTGGGAAAGTAATATGTGGTTTAGGATCACTTTTAACCTTATATGTGGTTAATTTTACGCCCCGACTGATACCACGCCCTTTTCTGGATGTGCTAGAAGTTACAAATCAACAATATTAAATGAGAAAAACTAAGCATAAATAATTTAAAATTTCTCACAAAACACAATACCAACACTACTAAAAGTCACACTACAACATAACATATCAAAAAATAAAAACTTGCTAGAGTAGGACTGGAACCTATACCTCAGCACATGTATCCACCCAAAATACACAACATAATAACAAAACCTAAACAAGATCATTTGGCCAACTATAAAAAAAACCACAGCAAAATAAGGACAACTCTAAATCTCAGTCCATAGGACAGTTAAACTGTAAGTTATGAAGGAATCTGGAATACTAAACTCTTTTTTAAATTTATCTAAATTCCAAATCATACGATTAATAAAAATCAAATGACTCTATTATACCAATGTAGGTTGCCATACTTTTTTCAAATTTGTCATCTAAAAGAATATAGCATAACTTATAAAATAATGTAATGAGAAAATCTTACATGCACTCGATGACTGATTGGTAGTAAATGTGGGAGTAGGCTCTAACTCGGGTGTGGGAGTAGGTGTGGTCACAGGCTTAGCATCAGGTATGGGAGTAGATGTGGAAGTAAGTATAATCGTAGGCGCTCTCCGACGACTGGGTCCAGCCATATTAACTTGTCATAAGTTAGTATTTCATGATACAAACGAATATGAAATAAATATTTATTACAAGTCTTTAACATACCATAATAAATATACTTCAGAATATATACATAATATGTAACAAAACAAAAGTGAGCTATAAAAATGAGGGGAAAAAGATAGAGAGAGGCAGAGAGAAAAAGGAATAAGAAGAAAGTTAGCATACAAAATATGTAGGAAACAAGTAACAAAAATAATACCACTACTTTCTTGTTGACGTAGTATGAAGCATAATTATATTACATACATTTCAAGGATGGAAAAACAAAAAAATGAAATTACATAACTCAGTCCATATCGATCAATTTCATTATCAGTAGATACTAATTCTTTATATTCCTCATCATTTTCAGAGGATTGCAATTTATCATCTTCCTCATCATCACAATAGTCAATCAATGTATCATTTTTATTACTACTATCATCATCGGTAATGAAATCAGCATTTATTTGGTCAAAAGTTGCATTGTTTGGCAAAACATTAGGTAGGTCAACATATATTGACTGAACATCTTCCCTGTGCAATGGGTCCAAATCATCGGTAATAAAGTTTGTTTGTTTCTTTTGTATATTCCCTTCACACTTTTCCTTCCTTTTACCAAAATAGAAGTATAAGTAATAACTTTTTTGCAATAGCAACAAATATTTTGGTTGCAAAAATATTTTTTTTTTTTTTTTTTTTTTTTTGCAACAAATTAATGTTGTCACAAAAGGATCCACAATCTGAGACAAGATAGATATTTGTCGCAAAAAAGATAACAATTGGCAACAAAATTCATTAATTGTCACAAAAAAATAATTGTTTGAGACAAATCCATTTTGTCAGCAAAAAAATTTTATTTGGAACAAATAATATTTTTGTTAGCAAAAAATTCACAATTTGAGACAAAATAGAGATCGATTTGTCGCAAAAAAGCTAACAATTGGCGACAAAATTCAGTATTTGCCTCAAAAAAATTAACTATGCAACAAAACCATGTTATCTTAAAGATCAATTTATTTACAACAAATTATTTGTCATTAAAAGTTTTGTTTTTTTTTTTTTGGGACAAATAATACTATAGTTGGAAAAAGATTCATAGTGACAAAATAAAATATTTGTTGCAAAAAAGTAAATATTTGCTTTTGTCTCGTAAAATATATTTATTTACAACAAATATTCGTCACTAAAAGTTTAATTCTTTTGGGAAAAGGTTCACAATTTGAGACAAAATTTATAATTGTCACCTTAAATTCAACTTTTGGTGACAAATTTGTAGTTTGTAGCAAAACATTATACATTAGACGACAATTTTACATATTTGTTGCAAAAAGATACATATTAAGCAACAATTTTTGAATTTGTCGCAAATTACAGTGTTTTACAACAAATTTGATTTTGTTGCTAAAAATTCGTTCGTAATACCATGATTTGTTGTAGTTAACTTCATCTCATGTTTATTTTTTGTCGTCTCTCCATCTCTTACATTCTATTACAACTAGTATTTTTCATTTAACTAGAGCATGTCTGTGTCTTAATTTATATGTCCAAGCCATTTAAATCTACTCTCTTTAATTTTCTTACCAACTGTTACACTTAATTTTCTTTTCACAATTTCATTAGTGACCATACACCTAAAAAGATTAGTATGTTGAGAATAAACACTAAATAATCAATTGTGTAAAAGTAAATACGAAGAGAGTGATTTTTAAATGTGTGTACTGAGAGGAAGAAAGTACTCTTGAAAAGATACCGTGAAGATCCTGCAAAAAAAAAAAAAAAAAAAAAAAAAAGCTACTAGAGGGCTCTACCCCAAAGTTACTCCATTGATGGGCCTCAGAAGGATTTGAAATCTTTATATGTAAACATAATACGTGGGATGACTTTTCTACAAATAAATATATATACCTAAACACTAAATGCTGGGAAGTTTAGAAACTTAATACCAACAATCATGATTAAATTTCACCCAATATAATTGAAAAACTAAGATAATATAATACTAAAATTGGCAAGTAAAACCTAATAATATCAAGTATGGATAACCACATTGACATTTACTTTTAGAGGTGCACATGGCTACAATATATTTTAATATTAAAATTTCTAATAGGGTAAACTAATACATTCTCTATCATTTTGTATTGCAATCTATTTCAAAAAAAAATTACAAAAAACATTCTACATACATTTGGCCAAATACTATTATAGAACTTTACAAGTAACATATGTTTTATGACTCTACATATATGAAAAGCACGTGCTTATTATAAGTTATTAGATTCCTTCTTTGTTTCATTTCTTTTTACTTCAAGAACTATACATCCACATTCCAGCATGAAATACATTGAGTTATATCTAAGAAATTAGTTGTAGGTTTCAAATACAAATTGCAAAAAGAAAAAAAAATAAATAAAGAAAAAGAATAGCATGAGGAGAAATAGCATTTTAGGTTGACAAAGGCCACATAACTTTTTTGTTTAATTAAATAATTTTAGGTTATAGCAATATATACAAAAGTGAGAGTACAAATAAGGCACTGTCACAAGAACACTATTCGTCCCAAAATACATGACCGATTTGGGAATTGTGACTCACAACTGTGACTCATTTTGTTTGAATTACAATTCCCAAATCGGTTATGTATTTTAGGACGGAAGGAGTATATGATTGTATTTGAAATTTATATGGTGTATTAAAATCTATATTTTCTAACTTCACATTTTATTAAAATTCAGATTTTCAAATTAAAAATTTGAGCACTTCCTTCGGAGTGAGTGAGTGTTACTCTAATAGAAGAGTAACACCAAAAACTTTAAACAAAGGGCACATTGGCCTCAGATACATTTAGTGGGACCCATTAAGGCTGGAGAAATTATTTTCCTCCTATAATGGTGTGAGATATATATTTTTGTAATTGGGTAATTTCGTTATCAAAATAAGTCCGATCGAGTTATAATTTTTCGATTCAAAATTTTGAAGATTGAAGGTCGGATGCGGATTTAAAAAACTTCAAGTGTTCATGGTATACTACACTCCAAGATAATGAAAACAATGCTACAAGAAGTTTTGAGGAGTAGTGAGAACATTTAGGAAATGTTTTGAAAGGTTTTAAACAAGATTTTACATTCTGTCCATCTTGAACTGGTTCAAGATTTATCAAACAGGTTCAACTTTATAAGAGTGGGGAATTTTTCAAGACTGGCCATCTTGAACCGGTTCAAAGGGGCTGAACCGGTTCAAGATGACCAGAGAAATGGTCATCTTGAGCCAGTTCAGCCACTCTGAACCGGTTCAAGAAGTCCTGGCAGTAAATGGTTTTCAGTTTCCTTTTTGTTGTTTGATTCCTTTTTAATCCCAACTTCTTTCCAAGTCCTATGCACGAAATTTCTCATATTTTCAGAAGGATTAGGACATTCTAAACTCTATATAATCCTTGTCATACACATAGGTTTATTTACGACTTTAGGGAAAATCAATTCTATATTTTGTGAAAGCCTTTTAGAGAGAGAAAATTCAGAAAATCAAATATGATTATTCTGAATTTATTTATGAGAGCCTACACATATATTCATGAGTGATTTAGTGGTGTTGTTATCTATCTCATTGGAATTGGAGTTATATTGAAAATTCAGAGGTTTCAAATGAAGAACGGGATTTAATTCTTCTACATCGAGTTCAGATATTGAAGAATAGAAGTAAAAGCGATCACATTTTGAAAGGGTTGGAGCATTCGCGGAATGTTGTCTAATCTACCTGCTACTCTTCTACAAATATTAAGCATAAGCCTGAGGTCAAGTTGCTGTTGACGGGGAGTCGCAAAGCCAGAGGATTGTCAGCAATTAGTGTTTGGTAGAACAATAGGGTGTGAGTCAGAGTCAAAGTTTGGTGTACTTTGTTATAGTGGATCGGTTTACTTTAGACTGAATAGTCCACAGTTTTTCCCGTGCAAACAATTGACGTATTTTATCAACTGGGTTTCCTCGCTAAAAATTCTAATGCAATCTCTCTAAATTTAACTTGCTTTACTTTTAAGTTTTTATATTTATGATTGTGAATGTTTAATTAATCATACAAATTAATCAATCTTAAATTGAGCAAGTTGACCTAATAATCAGATCTAGGTCATTAAAGGAGTTAATCACAATTGAAATCAACTAACAGTTTTCGTACCCCGCGTAACTCTATTTTCACAATTTGGTATCAGAGTGGGATACTCGATATACAGAGCAGATTATATTTGTTAATTGATTGTTGATTTTTGCATCATGTCTGAAAATTCATCTGTTGTTGATGTGCTGCCTTTAACTCCTGTTTTTTATTCTGTCACAAGCATGCAAATTGAGTGGTCTAAGTTTAAAAATGATTTTGAAAATTAGTTAGAGAAATTGAATCTTGCAGAACTTGAAAGAGATATTTATAAGTTAGAAGTTTCTGTCCCTAATAAGAATTTAGAAGAAATTGGCCATAAAAATTTGAATCTACTTCATAAAATTGATTTTTTGGAAAAGAAACTTAAGAAGGTAAATTTGTTTAATAAATCACTGAAACTTAGAATTAATAATTTGAGTAGTGAATTTGTTAAATCAAAATAGTCTTTTCAGAAAGTTGAATGTGACACTTGCAAAATTGATAACTTGAAAAGAGTGGTTGAGAATATTAGTTATAACAAAGAATTGGCTTCAACTTCAAAGGATTTGTTT
Organism: Cornus florida; assembly: GCF_030987335.1. Classification (NCBI taxonomy): domain Eukaryota; kingdom Viridiplantae; phylum Streptophyta; class Magnoliopsida; order Cornales; family Cornaceae; genus Cornus; species Cornus florida. The sequence goes on along the minus strand of NW_026775579.1, from coordinate 49,506,271 downwards.
TTTTCAAAAATTGAAAGATGTTTTCGTGAAAGTTGAAACCAAACATTGTGTTATCTCTACTTCTCCCAAATTTATTTCAACATGTCATTTTTGAGGTGAAAAATGGCATATCAAGTGTAAGTGTCAGAAAAAAAAATTAAACCAGGAAAGAAATTGAAAAATCTAGAGGGCTCAAACTTGAGGAAGAAGAGGATTAGGATTATTGAGCCTTGTAACACTTTGCATATATTAATAAGGAAATCATTGCATAATGAATCTAAAATTGTTTGGGTAAAGAAAGAGAATTTTAAATGTCTTTCCATGCACACTACACTTAGAGCACTTGGTCTATGTGGTTAGTACTTTGATAGTGGTTGCTCTAGGTATATGACAGGGGATAGAACATTGTTTACCACTTTTAAGGAATGCTCTCTCTCCCTCACACACACACACACAAAATTAAAGCATACTTATAGAAAACAAATATTCAAATCTTTATTATATCAATACTGGCAATAGAATGCTCCTATGAACATCACTTTGTCTACCTCAGGAGTAGTGATATCTGCACCAAAGAGGGCCAAAAAAAAATCACACGTCAAATCTCTCTTCCTAGAAAGAGATATACACACACACACATTATATATATATATAGAGAGAGAGAGAGAGAGAGCTTACTTCCACACTTGTAATGGCTAGGGACTTGGCGTCCACAACCCTGAATGACTTTGATAGCATAATTGACATCAATGAGAGCTGCCAGTTTTGGTGTAATAAAAGGACACACACATTCAACATGGGTCACCCTCACTCTTTCACAGCAAAATGGGGTTGCGGGATTTCCTGTCAGCAATGGCTTGCATGCATTCGCCAATATGTTCATCTCTTCACGGCACTGAGCTTCTGTGAGAACCCCAACACTCCCTGCATTCCACATAAGAACCACCACCATATTGTCACCATGAAGACAACACAAGCTCTTGAACAATTAATCACCCTCTTCCCTTCCACTTTTAATTTCTTGCACTAGCTAATACACGTATACCTTCTACTAAACTACATCTCTCTCTCTCTATACACACACACACGCGTTCATATGTAAGTGATTTATGAGAATGCACTTCATGGGCTCAGATTTTTGTTCCTTTTACTATGTATAACATGGGTGGGACCCACCGCAGGGGCGGAGCCAATTAAGGCCCAGAGGGGCACTCCCCCCCTCCCCCCGCTCCAACCTACTATACATAGATACATATTTTTGGGATATATATATACTTACATAGTAATTTTAAACAGCGTCCCTCTCAAATTTTCAAATTCTTTTAATTTCCTTTTGAAAAAAAAAAAATTACAAATATCCCTTATTCAAGTATACAATATATTTTTCCTTTTCTAACTTTTGTTTCTTTTTTCAAAAAAATTCTTTTTTCACTTATGTATAATTATGTATTTTTCTATTTTTTAAAAACTTATTTCTTTTTATCGATGACATTTGTGATTGTATTTAATTAAAATATTATTAATTAATATTTTGATTCTTATATTTGTAACTATATATTTTTTTACGGTTTTTATTTAACATATTATTTTACAACTATTTTTTTCTTATTTGTCTTTCTGATTTAAAAAAATTATATTGTCATATTTATTAAAAAAAATTAACAAGTGTATTGTACCCCTCTAAAATAAAATCCTAGCTCTGCCCCTGGCCCACCGCACCGCACGCGAAGACAAAGCTCAGTCTATAATGGTGCTTACGTTCGAAAAATACATGCGTAAACGTATGCAAAAAGGTTAAAGTGATCTAACTTTTGAAAAAAAGAAAAAAAAAAAAAAAAAAGGTAAAGTGATCGGATTTTCTTTATTTGTATTTAATTTATAATTTTTATTCACTTGATATATTTTAATTTTGAGTTTGAAAGCTTTTACATTTGTCAATATTTTTTACAATTTCAAAATATGTGAGGTCTTTTGAGAGATCATTTGAGTGCCTTATTTTTATCTACTTGCTATATTTTGAGTTTGAGAGGTAAGAGGGCATTGGAGATGCTCTAAGGGATATCACCTTAGCAGATTGTCTAAATAATAAAGACTTCGTCTAGTTTCAAATAGAACACTAACTTCATTTTTGGTACAAATCTAAGTAACATTAACGACTTGATTGGTTTGTAACTTTGAAAACAGTTCTCAAGAATTCAGATAATAGAAAAATGTTTTCAAAAAACTATAAAAGGCAATTATTTGAAAACAGATATTTTTATACCAATAGGCCAGTGGCCTAATGGTATCAAGCTCCTACTTCTCAAAGAGAAGTCAGGGATTCGAGCTTCTGTGGAGGCATGTGTGTGTGAATACCCAACTAGGAAAAAAAAACAGATATTTTTATAACTCAGTTTTCATAAAATAAATTTCAGAAAACTAAACCATGCAGAATTTTTTGTACAATTTTCTATTTTCAGTTTTCTAAGAACAAAAATCTGTTTTCAAAATTACAAACCAAGCATACCCTAACTTTTTCTATAATAAAATCGGTCACTTTTGTTGATTAGTGATATCATATTTAATACTTACTTAAAACTGAAGAACCCTTTAGAAAACTTGAAAAGATTATTTTGCACATAAAGAGACAAATATTTTACAATAAGTATAACAATCATTTAACACTTTCAAGTCATCATATGTTTGAAACTAGAGGAGATGTCTCTTTTATTTAGGCAATCTAGCTATGTAAATGAAATTAACTCGATTATAAATGGGTAAATTACACTGGCCTCCCTGGCATGAGGTTTCCTCGATATACATAGACTTCTTCCTTGTTTGTCAAATTACACTTATGTCCTTTGAAATTTATATGTAAAGAACACATATCTTCTATTCGTTAACGACCAATTAATACAATCAACAACGAACAATACAATTTTGTGCCTCTCAAATTCAAACTCTACCCATGGAAAACATATTTATTGCAATAAATACAATATATATATATATATATATATATATATATATATATATATATATATATATATATATAAGGATGGAGACTTAATTAGAAATCTGACAAGTCTGACAGAACTGATCAGTGTAATTTGACAAACAAAAATGGAAGTTAGTGTATATTATCCAAACCTTTGAAAAGATTAGTGTAATTTACTCTTTATAAATTACTCATATTTGATAGTTTTCTATTTTTTTCAAATTTTGTTATTTGTAATTGATCTGACAAATTTATTCTTAACTGCCCTTTTACTAAACATAGTCCCTTAACTCAAGAAGTTTTATTTATTTGGATTGTAAATTTATGACCAGTGGTTGGATGGATTCCCATTAAACTGTAGCCATTTTGTTACACGCATAATTAGTGGGATGCGACCCAATCAAAATTGACTAGATCAAGGTGCGGATATTTTCTTGGTGAACACAACAAAACTAACCAATAATATGAACTTCATCATGGATCAAATGGGTAATAGTTCAACGGATACAAATTGGCCTCTTCAAAGAGGAGGTTAAGGTTTTGAGCAACAGTAAAGGCATGTGTTTGAGTTTGTTTTGCTATAAAAAATAAAAAAATTAAAAAAACATTTTTAGGAATATTTTTAACTGTTCATAATTCTACAGCTAACTGATTCAGGTAGAACCTTCTTCCCTACCACTTGATCACCACGCGGCCTGCGTTGCATGACTGTGAATATAGTCCCATGGCCAGCTCTGTAACAGCTAACTGATGGAGTGTAAGTGAAAAAAGAGTGTAATTGTCCACATGACACCCATCAAGGAAGAAGAGACCATGATTCAACTTCCACTTCCGTTATGATGTCTGTCTAGTTTTTCTTAAATTCTTGACCACTAAGTAATAAAGGACCACGCCATTCGGGTCAAGACTTCGGCCATAGGAAACATGTGGTGGGATTCAGAGTGATCCCTTCGTTGTACAGTTCTACGTTAAGTTATATAAAACGGGAGCAGAAGTAAGAGCGAATTCGAAAGTGAGAGTGTGAGAACAGAATTAAGTCATAAATAGTAAGAATTTGAATCAAAGTCCGCTCTCAGAGCGTGAGAGCGACACCCGCTAAGATGAATTGTGTGACTTAGGTTCTAAGGGAAAAAAATTATTTGCATTAAGGGTAATCCAATCTTAAACCTGATACTTTATAAGGCACCAGAGTTAAGTAACTTACTGTTACTGTTACGGGTGGACGCTTGCCCATTTACCCAACTGTTGCGTACCCACCCATTTATACAAGCTTCAACCCCATCTAAATCTAATGTGGGACAAGTCTCACTTGTAACATTCTCCCCACCTGAACCCACGCAACACCCTCGTTGCGGTCGGGCCACCCTGCCTACTCAGGACCAAATACGGACATTCTCGAAGCCGGACGTTTGGCGTGACAACTGTTACGGGTAGACGCTTACCCATTTACCCAAAAGTTCAGACTGTTGGATAGTGCTGCATATTCACCCATTTATATACATTTCAATCCTATCTAAATCCGTTTAATCCAATATAGAACAAGTTCCATTTATAACACTTACTTGCTTGAGCCAATACCTCCAAATTTACAAAAATATAATTTTTTTTAAATAAATAAATTTACTTTATGAAAAGTACAATCACTTTTTCAAAATATTGTTAATGTATTACTACTATTAAGTAGCGTTGAGCGACTTAAATAGATCGAGATACTAGATACTGACTTATACTTGACTAGATAATGATAGGAGGAGTTACCAATCCAAGCCTTAACTTGCCACATATCTAGCAAATTCTTCTCGGAATGGTAAAATAATTTCTGAATTGTTGCGAAGGTATAAGGACCAACTTTAGAGTCCATAGTCTCATGCCAAATTAAGTTTTGAGCACCAACCAGGCATTACTTAGTATAGACCATTACTGAATAACTTATATATAATGTCCATTGCTATTTTAATTTTGGGTTAAAATTATAAAATTCCTATTACTTTTAATAAAATCTAAACATGTTTCAGAAAATTCTTATATATTTAAAAAGTATTCACATTGTACTAATATTCGTGTCTGACCTATTAATCTGACTGTGAAATGACAATTTTAATCTTACTATTTAATATTAAATTAAAAACCAAAAATTATTTTTTAAATCAAATAATATTCTAAACCTTGAATTAATCCCCCGGGAGAAAAAATAAATCAATTAATATTCCCTTTCATTAAATGAATTGAACAAGAGTACAGTCCGCCAATTTCTCAGCATCACTAACCTTATAACATCATGATACACATACCTTTTTATCTGAAATCAAAATTCCAAATCATACATATATATACATATATATGTATATGGAGAGAGAGAATTGAAGAAAGTGATACTAGTAGAGTTGACGTCACCAGAGATGTTCATGGAGGTCGCCGATCATGGGTCCTCTGAATTTTTAGTTGAAGCACACAGAGCTAGCTCTATTCAACCGCCATCACCACCAGTTGCCCCAGTAACCGAGACGAAGCCTTCAACTCATCCAATAACCTACAACTCATCTACTACTCCAATTTCTTAGAAAAACCGTACCCTCAATCCTATCACCATTGCAGAGGCCACCACTGATGTGTAATTGTGTTTTAATTTTTATACTTCGTTGGTATCTATATCAGCGTTTTCTGGTTTTAGGGTTCGCTTGCGATCCTTTTTGCAAACAATCCAAAATTCACAATGGCAGAGGCCACCACACACACATAAGGGTTGATTTGGTGAGTTTGAGACTGAGTTTGGAGAGAATTGAGTTGACCTGAGTGAGCATGGTGACGATGATGCATGGAGATCGCCGGGTAGAGCTTGCCGGCGGTTTCGATGTCGGTGATGGAGAAGAAGTTCTCAAGACCGTCGGGAAGGCCGACTTGTTGGGAAGGGAAGGGTACAATACGGAGGGCGATGCGCTGGCCGGAGGCGGCATCTCTGTCGATGGGTTTATGGATGATGGAGGTGTTGGATGGGATGGTGACTGATTCAATAAAGAACAAACAGAGAAAATGGTTGGAATGATACAACAGGTGGGCATATACTATGAGTATTTAAGGGTATTTTTGAAATTTAATAAAAAGAATTTTTATTTTTTAAATTAACATTAAATTGTAACGTCAAATTTGCCATTTCATAATCCGGGTAAAATATGAATATTTGGGCAATGTGATCACTTTTTAAAAATATAAAAATTTTCTGAAATAAGTTGGGATATTATGATCAAAACTTGAAAGTAGTGGAGGGTTTTATTTTTTTAACCCTTTATTTCTTTTCTTTTCTTTTCAATGCATGGATTATGTTCCCAAACTTTCACCCAACCGGTGGATTGAATTCTTAATAATGGAAAAACAATATATGAATTATACCATCTGCATTAATCAATCAAGAATATTGATTCAATAGGAATGGGTGAACTAAGTAGAAACTTAACCAACATTTTGACATTATTTTTAAAAGAGTAATGATAAAGAATCTGACAGTCAGACACATTCGACTAATTTTAAACGAATAAGAGTCGATATCATTCTGACATCAGCAATATTAATGATATTATGATGATACCGGCCCTCACTCACGTAAATCAGTCAAATGTGTCCAACTATTATACTTCAAATTATTATTTTTTAAAATTGGAACCATCTATGACATTTATTGTTATGAGATTTATATGTACCACTCGCAAGTGCACGAATCTTTGCAGATAGGGCTTACTTGTAAAGGTATCGGACCCAAGGGACTTGTGTAAATTAAGTTTGTCAACAGATTTCTTAAATTCCAAATTTACTTGAAAGTAGGATAATCGAATTGTAATGATTAATTCTAAATTAACTGAGTAGAAAAATAAAATAAACTAAAGAACAATGATTAAATAGGATGTAAAAAATAGAGAGAGAAAACTAGAGTAATGACTTCACCACTAACGTCGCACCACCAGTTAATTGTATCAATTTATTGAAAATATATCATTTAACATGTATAGGGAATTAATCATGGTTACAAGCGCATATTAATTCAGCTAGAAAATAATATAATTTAAAGCTAAACATGGACTATCTTCGATTGGCATAAGCCATCTACCTATCTAATTTACTCTAGGGTGTAGCATGGTCTATCTTTTCTAGGCATAATCCATCGAATCTCTAATATTATATTCAGAGAAATACCATTGTGTAATCATCTCATTCACAACTACAAGAAGTGAATGAGTGTGTTCAATTACAAGATTAAAATATCTAAGACAAGATAGAAAAATATTTGTAATTGAATTAAAACTCTAAAACCGATTCTTATTGAAATGTCAATTAAAAATCTTATAGATTATACAATCATGTATGATAAAAATTATTCTCCAATAATTAAATACTATCACCAATAATTAAATACTATCAAACCAGTGTGCTAAGTTAGGGCTACATCACAACCCTAGCAAAGCGTTTTAACCAAGCATAACTAAAATGGAATTCTTCATGGTTGAGGAAGACATCTTCGCTGCCATGGATTGATCTCCTTTTTCTTCTGAATACTTCTCCTCTGATCTCAGCCTCAAGCTCCTCTCTATACCATTCAATGTTGTATATGACTCCCTTTAAATGATAAAAGATTAGCCCTAAAGTTCCATTTTCCATATAGAAGACATACATAGAAATTCTGTCAAATAAGGACTCCAAAATTCGTACAGACTTTCAGCCCAATTTTGACAAGATAAACCGCTGTTTTAGGGAATTCTCGTGAAATACAAAATTGTAACTCTTCAAATTTCCTTTTAACTTAAGTGAGAATTTAGCTATTTTGACACTCGAGGAGAGAGATACAACCAGATTACCAAAACGGGTTCAAGTGACCAACTTTGGCGAAAGTTTCCTTTTTGGAAAATGATTTTTCCTTTTCATCTTCTTTCCATTCTCATCAACTTGTGGCTTCTTTTGGACTATTTTCTAAGTATAATTAGACTTGGATCTTCAAAATTGCTCGATCCCACGGAATGTCATCTTTTAAAGCTCAGAATCATTGGTCTTAACTAATTTTACAATTAAAGCCTTAAAATAAATAAAAACAATAAAATAATGTAAAATCACAAATAAATTATTATTAAGAGAATAAAACATGAAGTCAAGGGGTTAAAATGTATGACATTCATCGCCTAACACACCCCCAAACATACATTTTGCTAGTCCCATAGCAGTAAAACAAAAGAAAACATAAATGCCACTTTCGTGAGAATCACGATTGCATTTAGCATATGCAACAAGCCTTTTAAACCCCTAGGTTACCCCTAGTGGATGAGTGAAGTCTCGTAAGGGTTTCCAGAAATGATACCCATAAACATACAACACAATTCAATCATTTGGTAATCAACTTATTCTCATATCATCACAATAATCAAGGGAAAGACTATACAAAAATACTTTAAAAATTATCATTTGACTATACTCCTTAGTCCCTATTTTCATACTTTATCCCAATGTTTCCTACACACTTATATAACAAGAACAATAGCAAAATCAATCCCCAATGTTGTGGAATTTCTGAACTAGCAAATCACCTATGTAGTAATGTCTTTTCAATTGAAACCAACTAATATAACTTCAATTCCTCCAATCCCTTCTCAAGTTATTTTCTATGGCAAAATATTATTTATTTATTTCTTTTTTTTTTCTTTATTCTTACTCATGTTTCTTCATGCGAACACTCTATGTATATGAGACATGAGCCCCGATTGCTCCATCAAAGGGTTACGATTTTTTTTTTTTTAAATATCTATACCATTGTAATAGCCTTCAAAGTTCACCAATTCACATCCATCCATAATAATCAGAATTCAACCAAAAATACAAATACCCATAGATAAAATTCTAGTGTGCATGTGAAATCCATCAGGGACCGATAATTACTAAAATTCCTATCATACTAGATAATGGAACCCACATAAAATAAAGCACGAAAATTAGGAATTCAAGACGATCTCTAAAAAGAATTTTAAAAAGTACTTAAATGTCTTAATCCCCCCAACAATTCTCAAATACTTGAATTAAAGTCAATATGTCAAAGAAAAAGAATTGATTTTTTTTAAAAAAAAGATTTAATAATTTTTTTTTTCATAACAACTAGAGTATTTTTTAACAAATAAAGTAGACTCGATGCTTCCAAACTTGAATTGGACAGTGTCCTCACTGGGCAAAAATTAAAAGCAAGAAAAATAATAACTAAAAGAAAATAAAAATAAAGAACGAAAGTACTTAACAGAATAGCTAAAATGGAGGCGGTGGAGCATCGAGATTAAGCCCGTTATGAATCATAAGCGAACGCATCATGGCTATCATTGATCTTTGATCCTGACGAATCATCCTTTGTTCCTAAAGAATCGTCCTCCACTCTTGATGGATTTCTTGAATTTCAGATTGGAGTTGGGTCACCTTACCAACCAAATAGTTATAGGGATGCTCATCAGCGTCATCCTTGTCATCGCTGGCTGCCTCTTCCATAGGCTCATAATGGGTTTCATCAGCAGACTCATATTCGATGACCTGTCTAGTAGCCAATTGACTTGGATGAATAGGCAAAACTTGTTCACCTTGCACAATTGTGCGAGCCATTTCTCCAGGTGCAGCAACCACATTTAATGTAATGTGAGATCAGTTGCGATTCCAATCAACCTCATGATAGTGATCATTGTGCGTAGAAGAGAACTCATCTTTGACATCGGAGTGAAAATTGACTCCAAATCAGTCGGACATTGATGTGGACATCCCAAAGCCATGGCAATCATCAAAAGGAGTAATGTAAATTATAGTACCATCAACGGATGACACTAGTACTCCCCGTTCATCTGGATTGGAATGAAGATTTTGATAAAATACATTGACTAGTCTAGGGTACTAAGTTTACCAGCCGGCTCAAAAAGGCATTCAGCTTGCCGGCGTAGTAAATCTGCAATGGGCCACTGAGTTTTCGGAATGGTGTGATTTAGAGTGGCAATGTCAAAACCCACTTCATAATTAAGTTTGCGCTCATGCCACCTCTCATCTATGGTATCTCGAAGAGTTGGCCGCCTTGTGGAAGATTGAATGGAGCGGTTTGTTGAAGCACCGCCTTGTGTGGCATTCTTCTTTCTGGGAGCCATGTAAAAGGAAAAAGAATTCTTTGCGGCCTTTTGTCAAATACTTGGTGGGCAGCCCAATATCTTGCCTTGAATTTTTTTATTTCTTCTCCAAAGTTATGCAATAGGATTTGGGATGGTGAAGAAGAAGGAAGAAAGGAAATGGGGATAGTGAAATGATTTCTAATGTTAGTAGGAAAGAAATTTAGGAAGATGAATTTATAATTTTTATTTATTTATTTTTTGTTATGGAAGTAATGAATCTGGTTTATGGAATGATGGAAGTTGAATGAGGGGTTGATGGAATTTAAGTATTGGTTGATGATGGCAGTAAGGTAGAGAAGATATAGGATTGGGAGATGGAGTGTGTTGATGATGGCAGTGGGGTAGAGAAGATATAAGATTGGGAGATAGAGTGTGTTGAGTAATGGAATGATTGACAGAGAGAATGTGTGGGAGATAGGAAAAATATGAATTTGGGTGGAGGTATATATATATATATATATGGTAGGGTAATAGAAGGAAAGTAGTGATGGATTAAGAGTAGGAGAGAGAATGTGGAGAGAATAAGGCAATCTATCAAGAGAAAAACTAAACGTAGCTGTTAAAATTTGTTTTTTTTTTTAAAACAAACTTTAAACGGCCATAACTTTGTCATCGAAGGTCCGTTTTAGATGAATTTTTTTTTTATTTTGGGGTATTTTTTTGAGATCTACACGGTGCAAATTGCCGTAGGCGGTTTGGTCGATTTCTGGACCCAAAAAATGCTCTATTCTGCTCCAATCAACCCTTTTTTTTTTTTTTTTTTCTTTTTTCTGCCATAGAATTTTTTTTTTATTTTCTTCGAAACAAGCACGACGCTTGTGATACCCCTCGGATCTGAGACACGGGTTGATCAGGTCCAGGCCCAAACCCGAGGGAATATCAAACAATTAATATTTTAAAACAAACACAGATGACAAAATGAAATAAGAATAAATATTAAAAGCTAAAATGAATACTAATATAGAATCATCAACTGATAAAACTTTATAAAATCCCAATAATCCAAAACCTCCAATAGATTAAACAACTCGGGAATCCATCTCTAGTGGACCCCTAATAATAATCCAAACTAAAATAAAAATAACTGAAAGAAACATCCAGCAACAAGCTATGGAAAGAGTCATACGTAGTCAGTGGAATGGAAGTCTATATCTGCTCTGCACGACCAACATGACCAAGCTCTAACCCTGGAACTGGCTAGCACCTGAAAAATAAGAGAGTGGGTCAGGCCCACATGCAAGTCCTAATCTAACTGCAATCCATACAGTGACCCGATATGCAGATACATCCTAGATACCCTCAACATATCTATTTAATTCATAAGTATATATATATCCACACTAAGGACATTCACTGGACTACAATAGGGGTCTCAACCTGAATAGAAGGCATCATGCGAAAACGCACCCAAAGGTGGACATGAGTACTTAGACCTAACAGGGTACACCTACCTACTATATCCAGCTATGCATCCACTGCATATACGCACCCTAACCAACAACTCTGAAACTCAAGCTCATATCATGGTTCCTTAATCATATATCTAAAATCCGTCCAAACCATGGTATGTCATTCAATTATTTATTAAGAAGACATACAAAAACACCGTCCAGATAAGCACTCAACTTATTCAGCTGATGTGACTTAACTACAACCAATTAATCCAGGAACTCTTTCAACTTAGTCAGTTGATTTGATTTAAACACATTGATGGATTTAATATTTTTCAATCCATCATTTTCATCCGGTAGGTTAGGTCTTAGCGTTTTGAGCTAAACCGTCCCCAATATGCCACCGTCCCATACCGGTGCATACAATCCTCCATATTCATGTAAATTACAACATATAAATCATAACTGAGTAATTTACAGTCCCAACTAGTATCCAAATAATTTCATAAATGGTTTTGTTATTCCGGCAATTGAAATTCAACAGTAATCCATGAAATTGTAGAAAATGTTTACTATTTCGACAATTAACATCCCAAAGCATGTATAGATCAAAATAAATATATGGAGGACCCTATCATGCATTTAAAATAGGCTTTTATAAACATCCTACATCCCATTACATTGCTAAAATTTAGTTAGGCAATTAATCCATCTTTCATCCGTTAACAATATAGAAAATTAGTAATTTTATACCGTTTGTCCCGTTGACTAGAAGTAAGCTTTAATCAATTAAAGGTCTTAATAATACCTAAGATTAACTTTTTAATCATACTGTGAAGTCCCAGACTCAGTCCAAACAGTCCCCAACTCCTACAGTCTCAAAATTATTCGTAAAAACAAAGTTCAGAAACTATATGTGAGAGAGAGTCTTCTCCAGATTTTGGAGCAAGCTCTAGAAACACTTGGAGCCACCTCCTAGGAGGATAGAGCCGGCTCTACCTCTCCTAGAGCCAGCTATACAATGGGGGGAGCCGGCTCTTTGCATTCCAGAGCCGACTCTCTCCTCCTCCGAGAGCCTTCTTCAACCTTGTTACTCCTACAACTTTCTGCAATGTTTCCAGCCATTCTGAACCTGTCTATTTGGTTTTAAATAGTTCTTAAGAGTCCTAACTGTGTTCAGTATAATCCCTAAGATGTGTTTATAGCAGTTGAAACCAGAAACAGAGGCTACAAGTTTTACAGATTTTACATGCTTTAAGAAACACACTGATATCAAATATACACGAACTGTAATTGTACAAATTTTAACACATACAGATCATCGATATAGTATCTATTATACATATAAATCCCAGTTAATGTTTAATTAAACCCTAGAGGCTATCTAGGTGCACAGAACACAGGCAAAGGGAAGGAGGAAGAAAAGAACTTGCCTGTTCAGAACTTGCTTGTTCCGGCAACACGAACCACTGTTCAGCCTCTTCTGGTTCTAGGTAGTCCACCACCACACCTCCTTGGTCCTCCTTATTCTTCCCTTGACAGACCCTACAATGCTCTGTTCTTACAAAACCCCTTTCTATTTTCACTCTGTAACCTTGAGATGTGAACAGAGCTTTTGTATTCTAAAACCCTAAATCAACACACTGTTCTATATATATATATAGACGTAAATAAACCCCATTCTTTGTATGTGTAGAGACAGAGCCCTAATCCTAATCCTAATCCTTGTCGGCCCATAACACAATCTACGTTTTAAAACAGTGTCGGCTACACACGTGAATTCCATTACACAGTTAAAACTATAACCTAATTTAATAAATAAAACATTTAACTTAAGCCAATTAAAATAAACCATGAAATTAAAACAATTAATCAATTAAAAGAAAATAATTAATCAATTAAAATAAAATAATTAATCAATTAAAGCAAAAAAAAAATCCAATTTAAATAACCATTAAATAAACACACAATGAATGCAACCAAACACACAAACAAATAACCAATTAAATAAATTAAAAATGCAATTAAACAATTAAATAAATACCAGGACTATCCTTTTAAAATTAGAGGTATTACAACGCTTAGCTATTGCTCAACTTGTATCTTGCACAAGTAACTAAAAATCCTACGAAACACATTAAATTTTCCTAATCTACTAAAACAAAAGATAAAATTAAAGAGAGAAAGAAAAAACAAAAAAAAAAACAAAACAAAAATACATATATGAAAAATCTTATCTACAAGTCCTATATTTAACGTCAGTGGGCGACGTGATACCTGGATGATTTAGGTGGAGTAAATGGGATCCGTTAAATTGATGGATTCAACTCCTTCCGTAGGCACAGAATTTTCAATACACCACTCCTTCCGATCCGGCCAAACGGTCTTCTTTCTTGACGCCTTCCAATTCATAATATCAGCATACCATGGTGGAGTCTCCTTCTGAAGTTGAAATAGCTGCTTATTCAGGAATGAATTATGCAATGAAAGAATGTTTTCTGGCCCAAGATATGCATACTTCAAATGAGAGGGTAAGGACTTCAGCTCTAGCTCTTGTGTAGACTCCAAAGATGTTGTAGATGGTTCACTTGACAATGGTGGAAGTGGCTCAATAGGAATCTTCCATGGTGGAATGGTATGTATACTGGCTATATCAAGAATGACATTCACTTCTTCAATGCTTTTGTCGACACCAAAGGACTCTGTATCAAAGTAAGATAGGCATGCTTCCAGTGGATCTTTTGTCAAGGCAAATGGGGCCATTTTTTCAACATATTCATCGATGGTATTGACAAGAAAACAATCCTTATCATCTGAAGGGCTTTGACTGGTATTAAAAATATTTAAGCATACCTTTATATTGCCAAAAGAAAAGTCCATGACTCATTTCCTACAATTTATGCTTGTATTTGTTGTCACAAGGAGACGACCAAGGATCACTGGAATGTGCCTCCTTGACTCTAGAACTAGCTCGGTATCTAGCACAATAAAGTCCACTGGGAAGTAGAATTTATCTACTTTGATGATCACATCTTCGATGACACCATAGGGTTGTTTAGTTGACCTATCTGCTAATTGGAGAATAATTGAGGTAGATTTCAATTCTCCTAATCCGAGTTGCAAGTAAACCGAATAAGGAAGAAGGTTTACATTTGCAACCAAATCTAAAAGAGCTCGCTCTACTTGATGATTCCCTATTGTGCATAAAAGTGTTGGAGCGCCTGGATCTTTGAATTTTGGAACAGTGCAGTGCTAGATTATGGAACTGACTTGCTCAGTTAATAGCACCTTCTCAGGAACATAGCTATTTGAACGCCTTTTCTGAGTACACATATCTTTCAGAAATTTGGCGTAAGCTGGAATTTGCTGAATTGCATTAAGTAATGGGAGATTAATCTTCATATGTTTGAACATCTCCATTATGTCTTGAAGTTTGCTTGCTTGCATCACTGTCTTTGATGTTTCTTGTAGTCTCTGAGGGAATGGCACAACAAAATGCCTTTGTTCAAGAGATGGCTCAGTAGTTGGAGGTACTTCTTGTGCCTTTTCATTACGCTCTTTTTTCTCTTTAAATTTTTTCTTCCAATTTTCATCATTCTTTGCTTCCTCTTCTTCCACCTTGTTTTCAACTCTCTTACCACTTCTCAGAGTAGTAATTGTTTGCACTTGTTCATGGTGGACTTCTTGGCCAGTAATGTCATCAATTATACGCACACCTCTTGGATTAGCTACTGGTTGACTATGAAGCTTGCCATCCTCTCTTCTGTTCAAGGCTTGACCTAGTTGGCTAACTTGACTCTCTAACTTGGCAAATGATGGAGCATGCGACTACACAAGTTGATTAGTTGGCTCTAACTGCTTTGCTATCATTGCCTCGATCATTGATAAGAATTGTTGAGGTTGACTGAAGGCATTCATAGGATTGAATCCAGGAGGATTTGAAGTCTGAACTTAAGATTGAAAATTGCCTTGTACCTGAGGTACTTGAGGCAGAAGAACTGATGTCCCTGTGGCTGGATTTCTCCATGAGAAGTTTGGACGGTTTCTCCAAGCCGGATTGTAAGTATTTGAATACATATTATTCCTTCCGGGCGTTCCATAGGTAGCATTACCTTGCTCTTGTGAATTCCTAAATACTGAGATGCACTTGGACAAATGGACACATGGTGAGATGGACTAGAACAAAAAGAACACACTTCAAAGTCTTGAGCATTAGTCGAAGGAAGGAAGATTTGACTGTGAAGTCATCAATTGATCCATCCTCTTAATTAATGCCTCAATTTGGCTCACTAGACCTTGATTTATTCCTGCTTCATTCATACTTTCTGCTCTCCTCAATATGGTATGAGGTCTTGCTACTGGAGGTAAAACATGTTGTGTAGAATTATCAGATATACTTTCGAAGAGCTGTCATGCCTCCTCTACACTCTTCAACATAAAATTTCCACCATAAGAGGCATCCACCAAATATCTTTGTGCCTCATTGAGCCCCTTATGAAAAAAGTTGACAAGCTGCCATTTTGGCATGTCATGATGAGGACACTTCCGAAGGAGGTCTCTGAATCTTTCCTAAGCCTCATGAAAAGGCTCGTCAGGCCCTTGAGCAAAACAAGTAATAACATCTTGATGTTGAGTAGTTCTTACCATGGGGAAGTGCTTGTTTAAAAACTTCTATTGCAATTCAGCCCATGTAGTGATGGAGTCCGCTAGCAATGAATTAAACCAGTCATTCGCCTTGTCCTTTAATGAAAAGGTGTAGCTTAAGCACATCATCGTCAAAGCTCTAGATCTTTATTGTTCTGCACACCTCTGCAAAGTCATCCAAGTGCCGGTATGGATCCTCTTCTGATAGGCCATAAAAAAAAGGTAGTAACTGAAGGGTACTGGCCTTAATTTCGTAGTGAGGGGCCCTCACTTGAGGATACCGAACTGTAAACGAAGAGTTGTACATACCTGGTTCGTAGTAATCCTTTAAACAACGAACTGCTTTTGCAGCTGGTGGATCATCCGCCATCTTTTCCTTTTTAAGGCCTCCAAAATCTTTCTCCAAGTTTTTGAGATTCATTTCGATTTCTAGGTCTAACGGAAGCTGAGGGAGTGACAAAGAACGTCTTCCAAGCATATAATGTCACCTACAATAATTAAAAGAAAACAGAATCAAAATAAAGAAATAAATTAAATTAAATTAAATTAAAATCCTAAACTAAGATCCTAATTAAAATTAATTATAAAATTTAATGTTATCTGTCAAGAACTAAAACAAGTCCCCCGCAACGGCGCCAAAAACTTGTTGTGAGATTTATATGTATTACTCGCAAGTGCACGAATCTTTGCAGATAGGGCTTACTTGTAAGGGTGTCGTACCCAAGGGACTTCTGTAAATTAAGTTTGTCAACAGATTTCTTAAATTCCAAATTAACTTGAAAGTAGGATAATCAAATTGTAATGATTAATTCTAAATTAACTTAGTAGAAAAATAAAATAAACTAAAGAACAATGATTAAATAGAATGTAAAAAATTAGAGAGAGAACTAGGGGAATGACTTCACCACTAACGTCGCACCACCAGTTAATTGTATCAATTTATTGGAAATATATCATATAACATGCATAGAGAATTAATCATGGCTACAAGCGCATATTAATTCAGTTAGAAAATAATATAATTTAAAGCTAAACGTAGACTATCTTCGATTGGCATAAACCATCTACCTATCTAATTTACTCTAGGGTGTAGCATGGTCTATCTTTTCTAGGCATAATCCATCGAATCTCTAACATTATATTCAGAGAAATACCATTGTGTATTCATCTCATTCACAAATATAAGAAGTGAATGAGTGTATTCAATTACAAGATTAAAATATCTAAGACAAGATAGAAAAATATTTGTAATTGAATTAAAACTCCAAAACCGATTCTTATTGAAAAGTCAATTAAAAATCTTATAGATTACACAATCACGCATGATAAAAATTGTTCTCCAATAATTAAATACAATCAAACCAGTGTACTAAGCTAGGGCTACATCACAACCCTAACAAGTCGTTTTAGCCAAGCATGACTGGAATGGAATTCTTCATGGTTAAGGAAGACATCTTTACCACCATGGATTGATCTCCTCTTTCTTCTGAATGCTTCTCCTCTGAGCTCAGCCTCAAACTCCTCTCTATATCATTCAATGTTGTATATGACTCCCTTTAAATAATAAAAGATTAGCCCTAAAGTTCCCTTTTCCATATAGAAGACATACATAGAAATTCTGTCAAATAAGGACTCTAAAATTCGTACAGACTTCCAGCCCAATTTTGACAAGGTAAATCGCTGTTTTAGGGAATTCTCATGAAATACAAAATTGTAGCTCTTCGAATTTCCTTTTAACATGCGTGAGAATTTAGCTATTTTGACACTCGAGGAGAGAGATACAGCCAAATTACCAAAATGGGTTCAAGTGACCAACTTTGGTGAAAGTTTCCTTTTTGGAGAAAGATTTTTCCTTTTCAGCTTCTTTCCATTCTCATCAACTTGTGACTTCTTTTGGACTATTTTCTAAGTATAATTAGACTTGGATCTTCAAAATTGCTCGATCCCATGGAATATCATCTTTTAAAGCTCAGAATCACTAGTCTTGACTAATTTTACAATTAAAACCCTGAAATAAATAAAAATAATAAAACAATGTAAAATCACAAATAAATTATTATTAAGAGAATAAAACATGCAATTAAAGGGACTAAAATGTAGAACATTTAGCATCTAACATTTATTAGCTAAACTTTTATTACTAATCAACACTTGTTAGTCATTTGATTTGCAAATTCCCAATGCATCAAATCACATGTATTATTTAAACTCAAAAGCAAGACTCAAACTAAATACATAAGGTGAATACCTAAAGACCTCACCAATGCCCATGCGAGCTTAGAAACTTGAATAATCTTTTCACATCACATCAATTCCTTATAGGGTATAGCTGTATGTGGCATACCAATAACTATATATATATATATATATATATATATCCTGCTAATATTAATCCACAGAAGACATACCACAACATGGCCTTTTGACAATTCACTGATCACATATCACACAGAGAGATAGTATAGAAGAAGAATATAAATTTGTTTATTCAATAGAGAAATCAACAAGTCTGCAATTTATGCTATGCTTAGTTAACTTTCACTTCCACTTCCTTAATATATTTATGCAGAATTTGCATACATAACTCTCTCTCTCTCTCACAGACACACACATAAAATTAATTAAAGCATACTTATGGAAAACAAATATTCAAATCCTTATTATATCAGTATTACATAAGCAGTGCATATATGATATCAGAGTGCTTCTCTAAACATTCCTTTGCCTAGCTCAGGGTGTAGTGATACCTGCACCAAAGAGGGACAAAAAAATAAAATAAAAAAATAACAGGTCATATCTTTCTGCCAAGAAAGATATATATATATATATATATATATATATATATATATATATATATATATATATATATATATTAGAGCTTACTTCCACATGCACTTCCACGAAAACCTTTAGTTTTGGTATAATAACAGAACAAACACATTCAATATGGGTAAACCTCAATCTTTCACAGCAAAATGGGGTTGGGGGCTTTCTTGTCACCATAGACTTGCATGCATTCACCAATATGTTCATCTCGATCTTCATGGCACTGTGCTTTTGTGGGAGCCCCAATACTCCTTGCATTCCATATAACAACAACCATTAATGCCACCAAGAACACGACACAAGCCCTCATCACCCTCTTCCCTTACATTTTAATTTCTTGCACTAGCTAATACACGTATCTTCTACTACACTACATCTCTATATATACACACATTCATATGTAAGTGTGATTTATGAAAATGCACTTGGTAATTAAGAAAATTACTTTCATGGTCTAAAATTTATATTATATTGACTAAAGAGATAATACCTATTCTTTTTTCTTTCAATTTTTTTTTTATCTCTTGTTTTTTTCACATGGGTGGGATCCACCCCACCCCTAACTCCGTATTGGGTGGGAACAAAGTTTTGTTATTTTTCATTAATTATTCTTGAGAAATACCACATGTAAACGTATGCAAAATGGTAAGATATGCGAGTACTTTATCACATTGAATATTAGATTTGAGGTATTGTATTTAATTTATAAAGGTCTAAGTATATTTACCTCTCTCTATAGCAGATTGTTTAAATAATAAGATTCCTCTTTAGTTTTAAATACAAGCCTAACTTTTCATTTGATTTAAGTCTTAATAACACTAACTTTCCCTATCATAAAATTTAACACTTTGATCGGCTAATGTCATATTCAATATTTTTTTAAAACTCCCAAATGTCCTTAGAAATTAGCAAGGAAAGTAAATGTAATTATCTCATTTATAAATGGGTAAATTACACTGGTATCCCTTAAGGTTTTGTCAATATACATTGACCTCCTTCATTTTTATCAAATTACACTTACATACCTGTACACACAAATTTTGTATATCTGCAAATAGAAACAAAATATGAAGCAAATAGTAATTTATTACTATTAAAAATTTAAGTACAATCCTCTGTAATAATATTTTTTACAAAAAAGAATGGTCATCTGATTCGATCTCCTTTTTATTGTTGGTTGGATCCAAGGGCTGCACGAGCTTGTTCTTGAATCACCGTAGAATTTGATGAAGAACAGCACGTCATTGGATGTGTTTGTTGTTGATCACCATGGAATTTGATGAAGAACGGCACGACTTTAGACCTGCTTGATGTTCTTCGCTTTTGGGTTTGGATTCTGAATTTGTGTCTCTGACTTCTGAGTCTCTGGATTTCTGAACTTCTGAATTCTAAATTTATGTCATTTATTTCTGGACTTCTGAATTCTGAATTTGTGTTTGAATTTCTGAACTTCTGAATTCTGAATTTGTGTCTGAATTTCTGAACTTCTGAATTCTGAATTTGTGTCCTTTGTTGATTTTAAGGAAGAACGGCACATCTTTGGATGTGTTTGTTGTTCTTTGATTTCAAAGATGATTTGTTGAATTTGATGAAGAACGGCACGACTTTGGATGTGTTTGTTGTTCTTCGCCTTCAGGTTTGGAAGTTCTGGACTTTCTAGATTTCTGAATCTCTAGATTTATGGACTCTCTGGATTTCTGAGTCTTTGGATTTCTGGACTCTGAATTTTTATCCCCCTTCTCCCTTCCTCCAGCCCTCTATTTATAGGCTTCTTGAATTGATAGGATGATGACACGTGTCATTTCTTGATAAAGATAAAATTATAACTGGGCGGGGCCGGTTATATTATGATAATTATCCTTAAAAATAATTATTCCTAATATATTTTATTAGGAATAATTATCTTTTTATTTAACCATCCGGCTGGACTAATTAAATAATTTAAGCGGACCAAACTTAGGTCAATTAAATAACTTAATTAAACATTAGGCCCATATTTAATGGGTCCATTTGTCAACACCAAAGTCCACTAAAATTTCAGTGTCTACAAATTGCCCCCACTTCAAGTCCCAAGTTTGATAGAATTTGTCTCCTTTTTCAAATGGGACTTGAAGTATCCAACTTTCTTGTTTTTTTTTTTTTTTTTTTTTTCGATTGGAATTTGACTTTCCTATTTGAATTGAATTGTCTAAATCCCAATACAACTTGGAAGTATCTTGTTGCCTATATATACCCTCAATATTGTAGGGTTTGACATCAATTCCAATAATCTCTGAAGACTTGTCAGATCACAACTTCTAAAGATTGTGTTGGATTGCGGCCTCTGCTTGAACACAAATAATTGGTATGTTTTTTTTTTCCTTCTTCTTTCTTCTTCTTCTTTTTCTTCTTCTTCTTCTTCTTTTTTTTTCTTTTTTTTTTTTTTCCACGCTTGGTGGAGGATTTTTCTTTTTCTTTTTTTTCTTTTTTCTCCATGCTTGGTGGATGATTATTATTATTTTTTTTCTCTCTCTCCACGCTTGGTGAAAGTTTTTTTTTTTTTTTGTCACGCTTGGTGGAAGATTATTTTATTTTATTTTTTCTCTCCACGCTTGGTGGAAGAATTTTTTTTTTTTTCTCTTTCTCTCTCCACGCTTGGTGGAAAAATATATATATATATATATATATATATATATATATATATATATATATTTTTTTTTTCATGCTTTTAGTCCCTCTAGGACCCATTATTCCTTCGGAACGTAACTAGTCCGTAAGGACCCATTGTTCCTTCGGAACGCATCTAGTTCGTAAGGACCCATTGTTCCTTCGGAACGCAACTTGTCCGTAAGGACCCATTATTCTTTCGGAACGCAACTAGTCCATAAGGACCCATTGTTTCTTCGAAACGCATCTAACGGACCCGGAACGCATCTAGTCCGTAAGTACTCATTGTTCCTTCGGAACGCAACTAGTCCGTAAGGAACCATTGTTCCTTCGGAACGCATCTAGTCCATAAGGACCCATTGTTCCTTCGGAACGCAACTTATCCGTAAGGACCCATTGTTCCTTCGAAACGCATCTAGTCCGTAAGGACCCATTGTTCCTTCGGAACGCAACTAGTCCGTAAGGACCCATTGTTCATTTGGTACCAAAATCTTCCACGCATGCCATTCCACACTTTTTTTATTTTTTCTTTTTTTCCCTTCCAGGGGGTGCTAGTCAACCATAATGTTTTTCAAGAGTTTCAAACCCCAGACTATCACTGTTTTAGAGCGAGAACAGACTCTGAGAGGTCATGCCACTAGCACAGACAGTGTTGTCAGCAACCACGAATCAACTCGGAAAGCAACGAGATATGTAGACGCAGGAAGGCTTTGCCAACAACTCAGACAACGTTATCAACACCCGTTGCCAGAGCGTCTTCATCAGCCATGGATCATCCAGAAGCCATTGATAGAGCGAGACCATACTCCGAAAGGTCATGCGACCAGCACAGACAGTGTCGTCAACAGTTATAAATCAATCCAGAGTGCAACGACAGATGTAGTCTTCATTAGCCATAGATCAGACGACAACCATTCAGAGAATAAGAACAAACTCCAAAAGGTCATACCACTAGCATTCTTAGCCATCGCCAGAACGTCTTCATCAGCCATGGATCATCTAACAACCATTGATAGAGCGAGACCATACTCCGAGAGGTCATACCACCAGGATCATTGGCCATTATCAGTTTTGAAGATGATTTCAAGCCGAAGCTTCACCAAAAGATCTGACTCAGTGTATAAGTTTTACTTATGCACCAGATACTAGTAGTCACTTGACATGAAGTTACTAAGTTACACAAGTGTGCTTATGCATATCTGTCTCAAAGATAGAGCTATGTTGCAGATGTTATAAGGATGTAACAGACAAAGTTTGCATGTCTATGCCTCCGTGTGGTGATTTGTTTTTACTTCAGCAATATCTTGGCGACGCCGTAAATTTTTTTTTCTTGACGCAATACCTCAATAAAAAACCAAATTTCTCTTTCAGCAACACCTCGGCGGCAAGCAAATTTTTTTGATCGACGATGAGTCAAAATTTTGTTGCAGCAACATTTTGGCGATGCCCCAGATTCTTCAGTGACGCCTTGGCAGCAAATCAATTTTATTTATTTCTTCCAGCCATACCTCGATGATGAAATTTTTTCCTTCAACGATAGCTCAACGAAAATCTTTTCTAACAATACTTCGGCGGCGAGTAGAATTTTTCTTAGCACCTACAGTCTGGCGACGAACCAATTTATTTCTTCGCAACTACACTTTGCTAGATCAAAATTTCCTTTGTAGCTACAATTATGGCGAGGGACCAAAATTTTTTTTACAACTACACTTTGGTGGCATGCCAAGTTGACAGGTGCGACGAGCACTTTTGATATCATGCGATGAGCACACTTTGGCCTTTTTTTTTTTAGGTTGACTGAACTTGGAACAAACTTCCAAGATGCCTACATACCCTAAATAAGGATCAAGTCATCATGTAGTTCACAATTTTTTTTTTTTTTTGGTAGACATTTTATACTCATGTCAAAGAGTTTTTTTTTTTTCTTCAGGCGGACAATTTATACTCGTGCCAAGGAGTGTTATTTTTTTTATTTTTTTTTTTCAGATAAACAGTTTATACTCATATCAAGGAGTGTTAATTTTTTTTCAGGTAGATAATTTAAGCTCGTGTCAAGGAGTGTCATTTTTTTTGTTTAGGAGACAGTTTAAACTCGTATCAAGGAGTTCTTGATATTTTTTTTCAGGTAGACAGTTTAAACTCGTGTCAAGGAGTGTCATTTTTTATTAGGAGACAGTTTAAACTCATATCAAGGAGTTCTTGATTTGTTTTTCAGGTAAACAGTTTAAACTCGTATCAAAGAGTTCTTGATTTTTTTTATCAGGAAGACAGTTTAAACTCATGTCAGGGAGTATCATTTTTTTTTTTTCAGGTAGACAGTTTAAACTCATGTCAAGGAATGTCATTTTTTTTTTTTTTTTTTGGGAGACAGTTTAAACTCATATCTAGGAGTTCTTAATTCTATTTTTTTTTTTAGGTAGACAGTTTAAACTCGTGTCAAGGGGTGTCATCGACAGTTTAGGCTCATATCTGGGAGCACTTTAACTTTAATAATTTTCTTCGACTTTGCAAGAATCAGACGACAATCTAAGCTTATACTGAAGGGCACGGACTATCTCGTCGTCACTTTGAGGATTTTCTTCTTGGTTTCCTTGACTTAATGCCCCCTGTGATTTTGCACTTTCGGTTGAAGTCATTGTTGTAGCATGGTGTGTTTCTTGATGCAAGTCTTTCGAGGTGATGCTTACAATGAAAAATGAAGCTATTTCGTCATCCGAGTTAGGAAGTATATTGTCTTCTTCTTCAGATTCACTTATCTCATCTTCTTGAAGGTTGTCGGATATATCAGGAACATCTTCCCTAGCACCATGATTTTCCATGCTAAGCTCTATGTCGTAGGCTCGAGTAACAAGCTCTTCAAATGTGCGAGGCTTAATCTCTTGTAGGATGTAAAGAAGCTCCCAGCACATGCCTTGCATACATGCTTCAACTGTAGAAATTTCAGATAGACGATCCTTGCAGTCAAAACTTAGAGCTCGCTAATGGTTAATGTAGTTAACCATGGGTTCACTCTTCATTTGTTTTGTATTTGTAAGCTCCAGCATATGAACAGTACGACGAGTGCTGTAGAAACGGTTAAGAAATTCTCGTTCCATCTGCTCCAAACTGTCAATACCACCAATTTTAAGGTCTGTGTACCAATCAAATGCATTCCCTTTGAGGGAACGAACGAATTTCTTGACAAGGAGATCTCCGTCTGTACTAGCATTGCTGCAAGTCTCAACAAAGTGTGCAACATGTTGCTTGGGATTGCCTTTTTCGTCAAACTGTTGAAGCTTTGGAGGTTGATACCCAACCGGCATTTTTAAAATGTCAATTCTTTCTGTATAAGGTTTTGAGTACATGCGAGCACTTTGAGGAACGCCACTGTATTGTTATCTTATGCGATTCACTATCATATCTTGAAGTTGTTGGACAGAAAGTGAGGTGATGGAGGCAGCTCCAATTGTTGGATTAGCGGACACGTCATTTTGATTATTAATTGGAGTGTTCTCTGGCATAGAATTAGAATGAGGAATTCGGCCTTTGCTTGACTCAGCATTGTCGTCACACAATTTTACCTTTTCTGTCAGCGAGGCAATTTTTAGATCTTGCTCCTTGAGAGAGTGTTGTAATCTTTCAATTACATGGGCCACAGTCGTCAATTGCTCTTCGTATGAGGTAGTACTCGTCATCATGACTGGCATAGTGATGGAGTCAGAAAAAATCTTTGCCTTGGCTGGACCAGCCTTGAACTTGAACTTATGACTGGAGCAACATTTGAGGTTGTAGGAACCTTCCTTCTTGCCCCCAGTGAGGTGGAACTTGAAGTTGTGACTGGAACAACTTTTGAGGTTATAGGAACCTTCCTTCTTATCCCCAACAAGGTGAAGGTGGTATGAGTTTGAGTTGTTATTTTGACAGATTTGGCAGAATTGACTCTCATCGTATCGTGCTGTCTTTTGACATGAACGGATAATTTGACCATGCTCCACATTATTGAACTTGCGAGGTGTTTGTACCACTTGACGAAGTTGTAACCTTCTTGCCACCTTTTGTGATGGTATTGATGTTGCCCGTCATGACCGCGATGTCTTTGGTGGTATTCTTGTTCTTCGTCTGAATCTTATTGGAAGTCATAGAATCTGACGATGAATTTGTTGAGAATTTGATGTAGGAGAAAGAGATGAGAGGCAGAAGATGTCCCACCGGGCGTGCCAGAAATTTGTACACACAAATTTTGTATATCTGCAAATAAAAACAAAATATGGAACAAATAGTAATTTATTACTTTGAAAAATTTGAGTACAATCCTCTGTAATAATATTTTTTACAAAAAAAGAATTGTCATCTGATTCGATCTCCTTTTTGTTGTTGGTTGGATCCAAGGGCTGCACAAGCTTATTCTTGAATCACCGTGGAATTTGATGAAGAACGGCACGTCATTGGATGTACTTGTTGTTGATCACCGTGGAATTTGATGAAGAACGGCACGACTTTGGATCTGCTTGATGTTCTTCACTTTTGGGTTTGGATTCTGAATTTTATGTCTTTGACTTCTGAGTCTTTGGATTTCTGAACTTCTAAATTCTGAATTTGTGTCCTTCGTTTCTGGACTTCTAAATTCTGAATTTGTGTTTCAATTTCTGAACTTCTAAATTCTGAATTTGTGTCTGAATTTTTGAACTTCTGAATTATGAATTGGTATATGAATTTCTGAACTTCTGAATTCTAAATTTGTGTCCTTTGTTGAATTTGAGGAAGAACGGCACGTCTTTGGATGTGTTTGTTGTTCTTCGTCTTCAGAGATGATTTATTGAATTTCATGAAGAACGGCACGACTTTGGATGTGCTTGTTGTTCTTCGCCTTCAGGTTTGGAATTTCTGGACCTTCTGGATTTTTGAATCTCTGGATTTATGGACTCTTTGGATTTCTGAGTCTTTGGATTTCTGGACTCCGAATTTTTGTCCCCCTTCTCCCTTCCTCCAGGCCTCTATTTATAGGCTTCTTAGATTGATAGGATGATGACACGTGTCATCTCTTGATAAGGATAAAATTATAACTAGGCCGGGCCGATTATATTATGATAATTATCCTTAAAAATAATTATTCCTAATATATTTTATTATAAATAATTATCTTTTTATTTAACCATCTAGGCTGGGCTAATTAAATAATTTAAGTGGACCAAACTTGGGCCAATTAAATAACTTAATTAAACATTAGGCCCATATTTAATGGGTCCATTTGTCAACACCAAAGCCCACTAAAATTTCAGTGTCTACAATACCTCCCTTGAGATTTATATGTAAAGAACATATATTTCCTTCGTTAAGAGTTGTATGTTCCTGATTTTTGAGTCAAATTAAAGATGAAAATATATCTGGGAATATCACTAAGACAATATAAGGAATACAAAATAGTGGATTAAGGGAGGGAAAATTAGCCCAATCTGAGAACCAAAAACAATGGTAAAGAAGAACGAAGTCTGGAGTATGACAGAGCTCGATTTCTTCACCCCTATCTTCTTTTCCTAGCCACATTTTTATAGCCTTAGGTCATCCAAATTGTATATGAAATATACAGACCACAAGTCAATTTTCAGCAATTATAACAACAACAATAATATTTAAATAATTAATACTATGTTAAAAGCAGGATCTGTCTTAAGATTGTAATCCAAAATATGGTCTAAGTATACCATATACTATGGTATTACTATTTAAATATTAAGCAAAAATATAATGTATATATATATAATTATTATTATAAAATAATAATCTATATATATATATATATATATAATTTCTTATAAAATATAGTTAGATATAATAAAATAAAATAAAAAAACAAAAATAAAAGAACCTGATTATAAGTCAATGCAAGAATTTGATTCTATGTCTTTAAGAAAGATTCACCCCACTATGATGCTAACGGACTCATTGGCATTTATCCCAGGATACAACGACTTTTCTTCCTTCAGTAGTAGCACTGCAAACAAAAGAAATGGGCGACCTGACTTGGTGCAGAACTCTCTTTATGAAGTAGACTTGGACTCAGACTCGAAACACTAAAGTCTGTGTATACAAGAAGAGAGAAGAAGGAAGATTATTCAGAAATGGAGAAGAAGATTTCTAAATGGTTGCAAATGATCCAAAGGGGGTATTTATAGGTGGCAAAATGCCTTTTCGGGTGGGTGCAACCATGGGTTATGATGGTTCAGAAAAAACTGAAAATTGGTTTATTTAAATTCAAATTGAAGCACTGGTTCGAACCAAGTGCAACCTTTTGACACACTGGTTCGGACTAGTCACACTCTTTCAAATGAAACACCAATTTAAAATAAGCCCAGCTAAAATTATAGGCCCAATTCTATTTAATAAAAAATTAACCGGACGACCAAGCCCAAGCCTGGATCAGGTCGAGTTATGTAGATGGTTTGGACCCAAGCTTGCCTAGGTTTTCCCACTCTTAAAAACTTAGGTGTTATTGGGCCTAAACCCAAATTCCAATGCTTATTTAAATTTCAAATGGTTTCAACATTTTTTTCATGTGGGATAAGCATACACTTCCCACATTTTGCATACCTATTTAGGCTTATCAAATACCTCACTTTGGAACTAATTTCTCATTCACCCGGAAACAGATTTGAGAAAGTAAATATACCACGTTCATCTCCTTACAGAGAGGAACGCGTTCGTCTATAGATCCACAAAAAATTCTTAGAGAAATCTAATCCAAATTTCATCCAAAGTTTCTGTTTTGTATGCCCCGTTTCCAACAGGAGTAGCTCCAAAAACTCAAACCAAAGGGCTCTCTAGCCTTAGATGCATTCTGTGGGACCCAATTAGGGTTAGTGAGCCCTTCGATTAGAGTTTCATCATGGTACAGTTCAATAAATTAAAATTATTTTCCTCTAAAGATGATCGATTTGAACTTTGGGTTGGGATTGTGATATTTGTGTTGGGCCACTAATGGCGTGGGGTTTTAGTAGGGGTGGCAAAGTTTCACACAACCCGTCAATACGACTCAAATACGATACGAGTTAAAGGGGTTTGAGTTGACCTTAAACGGGTTTAGGTCGTAAATAGGTTGACACAATTAACCCATTTAGTTAATCTTATCGTATATGGGTTAAGGTGGTTCAGCCCCGTTTAACCACTATACATGTCATAAATAAATTTATTTTTAGGTTCCAAAATAATTATCTAAACTCGTGTCTTATAATTTACTCTTTTGTAGACTATAGAATATTTAGTAATTTGATTGGATTGAAACTTATATATTTTAGTATTTATTGTTTGATTAAGTATTTTTAATAAATTAAATAATATAATTTTTTGTTTCACTAATTTAGTCATTAAACATGTGTAGCCCATTTAATAAACTGGTCGGGTTAGTGTTAAGGGTTATTTCTGACACGAATATTAAACGGGTTGAACTATTTAATAGAATACCCTTAGGTCGACACAACACAATTATGACCCACGAACACAAATTACCACCACTAAATTTTAGCTAGCTTGTTTATTGGGCTTCAATTTTGGGCTTTCTTCTTATACATTCTTTCTTTCTATTACTAAGAAATTTGGTAGATTCAAACCAAGAAAAAAAACAGAAAAAAAGTGTAAGTAAATAAGATCATCATATGGCCATATTGACTCTTCCTTTTTATGGCTGTTCAGGGTAACAATTCGTGTTCGCGGCTCCTAATCGGGTCGTGTCGTGTCAACTTAAATGTATTCTATTGAAGCGATCAATCCACACATGACTTATTTAATAATCGTGTTAGGAACCTTAATACTAATTTACCTGTTTATTAAGCAGATTAGACGTGTTAACCAATTTAACTGCATATTTATCAAAATCGGAGATTATATTATTTAGATTATTTGTAATACTCAATCAAATAATAAATACTGTGAGTCGTATGCAGCAGAACGTAAACAGGAAAGTTTTAGGTTTTGTAAAACAGATCTGTGTCGTTACCAACTTTATTTATTTTAGCAATTAAACAGTTAATCACATGCAAATAAAATAAAGCAAAGTATAAAGTAAGAAATGACACCAGGATTTTAGCGAGGAAACCTCAGTAGATAAAATACGTCAACTGTTATGGGAAAAACCTCATGGACTTGTGTAGTCCAAAGTAAATCAATCCACTATGCTTGAAACAAAGTATACCGAACTTTGACTCTGGCTCACACCCTATCATTCTACACCACACCAACCGCTGACGATCATCTGGCTTTGCGACTCCCCGTCCAACAGCAACTTGACCTCAAGCTTACACTTGATATTTGTAGAAGAGTGGCAGATAGATCAGACAGCACTCCACGAATACTCCAACCCTTCCAAAGTGTGACTGCGTTTACTTCTGTTCTTCAATCGTCTGAATGATATAGAAGAAGATATGCTTCGTCTGATTGATGTTAATATATACGACTGTATAATCACGATCAGGATTCGAACTCCACAACTCTAACCTAACTAGGTGAATATGTGTATGTTCTAGGAAGACAATAGAAAAATCACTTTTGGTTTTTGAGAGAAATAAATTTCCTAAGGCTTCATATGATATATGAATAATGATTTAAAGCCTTGAATAAACCAATGTATATGACATGGTTTATGTAGAGTATAGAATGGCCTAATCCCTCTGAAAATAAGGAAAATCCGTGCAAATGATTTGGTACAATTCTAGACCAACTGGGAATCAATTCAGAAAAAGGAAACTAAAGTTGTATTACAAACAGGACATCTTGAACCGGTTCAAGGAAGCTGAACCGGTTCAAGTTTGGCAGTGCCTCAAAATCGAACATCTTGAACCGGTTCAAGGAAGCTGAACCGGTTCAAAGTTGGCAGACCTGAATATTTGAATTCTTTAAACCTTGTTTCATTATATGGGAATTTCAGACTAACATGGTAAGCGTAGAATGTTCAACCTTGTTCATATTCTTTCCTAAAGTAGTGTCCTTACCCTTTTCTTCACAAACCCTTCAAGTATGGTAAATTTGAACTCCTTCCTAGTTTTGTAGTCCCTGTTGAACTTGATGACTTGTTGAACAAGTAATTTAAATTACAAGTCAACTTGGGCTTGTTATGTCTACGATAATTGCCAAAAAATAATTAATATCTCACAATCTCCCCTTTTGGCAATTTCGTGACAAAACCCTAAAAACAATTTTTGCAATCTACCCAAAGCAGAAAAATAAATTACATCATTTGCTTAAAGGCAAAAAATACTGAAATAGGAACATTGTTCTTCTTAGATTCAAGGTTTAATCTGTTTCCTGCACACTATTAAGCAACAACTACCAGTGAAGTTTAGTAAAAAATTTATAAAAACTTCCCCTTAAGCAACTATCCACTCTCCCAAAATTTGTATTTTTATCTCCCCTTTAACATCACATTGGGTCTCCCTCTTTTTGGAACAAATTGACAAGGCATAGAGACAAATATATAACAGATAAGTCCACCTAAGTAAAACATAATCCAAATAAGCATATTGAAGTCTTGGAAAGCATATTCCAGGAATATCCAAAAACATAGACAAGTTGTGTAATAATTAAACAAAACATGATGTCATGATGTATGAGAAATTAACATTAAAAGCAGTACCATGTCTCCTCAACCACTCGGAGATAAGAAAAATCATCACTAGTCTCCACCACTCTCTTCTTCATCCTCATCCTCCCTATCTTCATCTGTATACTCATCCTCAGCTTCATCATCTTCCTCATTATCAGCTTGCAGAGACGAATCTGAAGGTGCAGGCCTGTAGACATCCTCATTTGAAACCCCAGATGGCTGCCCTCTCAACTGAGTTACCAGTAATTTGAGATCTCGGATCTCAACCATTATCTTCTTAAATAATGAATTCTGATGCTGAAGTAGAAGGGAATGCATGATGTTGGCATCGGTTTTCATGAAAGTTCCCCTCAAAGCAAATAGCTGAGAAATTTCTGAAATTGGTGACGACCACTCATCAACAGATCTCCTCGCCTTTCTAGCATTCTCTCTAGCAGTCTTTGATTTGTTCAAAGCACGAGGATCTAATTACGTCATTATTGGCTTATGATTAGCTCTTGGAAGAGTCAGCACATTCTTCTTTTTCAGAATTTCCATGATGCTCATTGGAAAAGGAGAAGAGCACTTGAGAGAATTTTTCTTATAATGAACAATGATAAGCTGCACAATAGAGTGGTCAAGCAAAATATTCTTATTGTTGGCAAGAAAATAAAGCACGTATGCTCGCTCTAAAGATAATTCATCCTTCTTCCCGAAGTAGTCCAAATTTACCATAGCAAACAAGTTGAAGAACGCAGCTTCATCTGTCAGAAATCAGGCTGGGATAGTATCTTGGTTTATAGAGGAGTTAGGCACACAGATCTTTGGTACAATCCGGGAAAAATCAGGGCCTGTAACTGTTAAAGGCAAAGTATATCCCGACAATTGACGATTTTCTGGAAGGCCAAGGATAGAGGTAATATCCTATTCATCAACCGTATAATCAACTCCAAACAAAGATACAATGAAGTGGGAATTATGAACCTCACGGATATTAGCATAGAAATTGCTAATCATATCCGGACAATAAATGCTTTTGTCAAGTCTAGTAAAGTAAAGCCAATGATGAGCTTTGATGTAGTTCACTAGTGCTTGTCCCGCAGTATCTTGAAGCTTCTGAAGATTAACATTTCTCTCTGTTTTGATCAGCCCATCCTTGTAAACAGAAGTAAACACCTTCCAAGCTTCTTCATTGTAAAAATGTGACTCAGTAAATTCAATCCTTCTAGTGCTAGAAACTAAAGGATATCTTATTGGAGCCATACTTGGAGCTTGAGAACCACTTTGAGGTTCTTGAATAAAGATGCCAGTTCTGGACCTCTTTGGTGGTCTAGGATTTTCAATCCCTTTTCCTTTAGCTTCTCTAGACAGTTTAGGAGCCATGTTCTTTACAAAAATGTTTGCTTTGAAGCTTTAAAAGTCTTTCAATAATTTTATCGAACACCTACTGTGCAACCCCAAAAATGTTAAAGAGAAAATCTTGATTCAATCTTTAATCCTCCATAAAAATCAACAACAAGGCAAGTCCTTATTCCCAACTTGCAAATAACAAGCTTCAATACACTAAGTAGTCAATGTCTTAACCAATCCACCAAGAAGTTCAATCCCACACTCCAATTTCATCCAAACTCATTCTTGAATTTCAAATCACACAATTTATTCAATATTTGACTTCAATCTCTAATGCATGTAATGAGCAATACTATAGCATAGAATGATAATATGATGTGTATGGATATATATATGTGAGTTGTGTATAGATATGGAGTGAGAAAGAGCAAGAAAGATGAACAGACTATGCAAAAATGAGGCTTGAAGCATTTTTACAACTCAAATCCCGTGTTCTTGAACCGGTTCAAGAAGGGTAGTGTGCTTTAGTGCACAAAACTTGAACCGGTTCCACAATCTTGAACCAGTTTAAGATGGAAAGTCACTTGGTCGTGGCCAAATGACATGCTTGAACCGGTTCCTCCCTCATTGAACCAGTTCAAGAACTCCAGTCTTGAAACTACAGTGTATTTTTGAAAAAAAACTTTTCCAATGAATTTCCAGAAAATTTTAACACATCGATGATAAAAACTAGCAACAAAACAAACTAAAAACCTAAAAATCAAAATCTTTTTGAATTTTTCAAACTTTTCAATTTTTTTTCTTATTTTTTTTAATAAGACTAAAAACAAAATCACCAATCATTAAAACCATCCAGTCAACACACGATTGAAAACCCTTTTAGAGAATTTTAAAATTATCTCAGAGAACAAATATTTGACTACACAGACTTTTCAAATAATTTCAAATCTCAGAAAATAATCACAACATGAAATCAAACTTGCAAATTTACTGAAAGATTTAGAAATTAATCTAGCAAGTTCATATGTGTGTGTGAAATCCAATCTAATCCATCTTCAGTTGAATTTCAACAGATCATTGTCTAAACCTTATTGATCGAAAAGTATCAAGATAAAATTGTTTTGAGCAAATTTTTTCTAAGCAAGGCGGCTTTCACTCTAAAGAGTAGTCAGCAATTCCCTAACTCAACTTATCACCACTTTTCGCTTCAATTCACAGTTTAATGGGAGCTTTCGATCAAATCTCAATAGGTAGCTTTTTCCTTAGCAACTTATTCAGCATTTTTTCTTCTTTTCATTTCAAGTTGAATATTTTTTTCCAAT
Organism: Cornus florida; assembly: GCF_030987335.1. Lineage (NCBI taxonomy): Eukaryota > Viridiplantae > Streptophyta > Magnoliopsida > Cornales > Cornaceae > Cornus > Cornus florida. The sequence continues at coordinate 49,472,423 of NW_026775579.1, read as the reverse complement.
CTTTTTATTTTATTTTTAGCTCTTATTTTTTAAACAATAACCTTTATAACTTTTGTGAATAATAAACCCTAATCAATAGATCAAAAGATTTTCAACCAAATTTGTCAAAAATGGGTTAATGCACAAAAGTTTATGAACTTAAGAGATTCAAACATAAAAATTTCCTAAACAATGCAAATCATCTTTCACTGTATAGATTACAGACCAAGAATCTATTTTTATTCAAATTATCATGTGTCTCTATTTGCATTCAAAGATAGATCATAAATTCTTCAAAAGAATTTCTACATACATATCAAGAAGATTATGATCAGAAAATCAAACTCTAACCAACGCTTAACAAGTGATCCAATGGCCACAAAATTTTCTTTTAAACACAAGCCATGATCACTGAACTTTGTAGGACTCAGTTTAGAGGTGAAGTCCTTTTGGAAACTTGTTCCATGGACTCAACAGGCACATAATTGATCAAATCAGACTTTTTGATCCACACAGTTCTCACTCTCAATTCCTAAAATTCTTTTTCCCTCTTTACCTCTTTCTTAGACAGAATTTCAGTTCTAGAAACCTTAGGTGTCAATTTCTTTTTCCCTTTAGAATGCACCTTGTTCTTAGCATGAGAATTTTGAGAATCAATTTTAGAAAAATCTTTCTTTTTCCTATGAAGGCATGACTTATACTTATGTCCATTTTTTCCACAAAAAGTGCAATGCAACAACTTAGGCATATAACACATATCAGAATGCGATGCATTAGGCAAACATGGTTTAGTCCTAATAACAGGTTTAACAAAAGTTGTTTTACCCTGGTTACTAGAAGAACCTTTGACAAATCCTAACCCTGTTTTATCATTCACATCCTTACCCATGTTAATTATCTTATTCAAAATGTTTTGACTCATTTTGAACCCTTTCAGTTTATCTTTTTCAGATTTTAATTCAATTTCAAGATAATTATTTTTTAAAGCAAGACATTCCTTTAACGAGTTAGCAACACTTACCTTATCCTCAAGAATGATGATCTGTTTCTCAAGCTCAGTGATGACAGACTTGCTTTCAACAGCCTTCCTTTTGCCTTTAGCAATCTGTTTCTTTAGATCTTCATTCTCTTCTTTTGCTTGGATAAGCTCATTTGCTAGCTTACTGATTACCTGTTTGGTCTCAATGGTTTCTTTGACCATCTTCTTCAGTCTTTCATCGTCCTTCTCAGCCTCTTCAACTTGTTCATCATGAACTTCACTGTCTTCGTTATCTGAACTGTCAGAGTCAGATAAATTAACGACATGAGGACCCCTATCAAGAAAAGCGACATAAGAAAAATCATTAGTATTATCTTGAGGAGAATCACTATCACTTAAAGTAGAATTTTCAACCATAAAAACTTTCATTGCTTGTCCTTTATTCCCATCATTTTGTTCTTTCCTAGGACTAGGACAAACATTGGATGCGTGACCTTTACCACCACAATTCTAGTAAGTAAATTCCGTTTCTTTTCATTCTTCCACTTTCTTCTCATTAAACCTAAACGTTGACGTCTTGTCAAAATTTTGAAGATTAGCCATGTTGTTATTCCTTCTCCTCTGTTGCCTTTGCAAAATTTGACTGAATTGCGTTGACAAGAATGCAATATCATCATTAGAGTCATCATTCACAGAATTCTCAACCTGTGTAGATTTTAAAGTAAGATTTTTTTCCTTCTGACTTAAATCAAAATTCTGCATCTCAAAAGTTTTTAATGAACCTACCATCTCATCAACTTGACAGGTAGTCAAATCCCAATATTCAGAAATGGTTTCAACCCTAATCTAGAACCTTTTAGGTAAAGACCTTAAGATTTTCTCACATATTTTTTTATCACTAACTTTTTTCCCCAAGTGACGCAGTTCAGAAATTGTTTCAAGAATACTAGAATAAAAATCAGAAAAGGATTCATCTTCTTTTATCACAATGTTGCTAAATTTATGAGAGAGCAACTGAATTGTGGACAACTTCACTTTTGAAGTTCCTTCATGAGTAACCTGCAAAATATCCCAAGCTTCTTTAGCAGTTTTACAATCAGAAATTCTAGCATATTCAGATGGAACAACAGAATTAATAATTGAATATAAAGCTTTGTCATTAGCATCATTACGCTCAATTTCAATAGCAGTAAAAGCAAAAGTATCTTTTAACTCTTTGACTATTTTACCATCCATAGTTGTATCTATTGTAAGAGGTGTATAGCCAAATTCAACTATTGACCAAGTTTTACCACTAGAATTTTGCAAATAGGCTCTCATCTTTGATTTCCAAAAATTGTAATTATCTCCTTCAAATAAAGGACCACATTGATTAGAACCGCCTTCTTTCAACGCATAAGACATGATTAAAACAAAACTAAACTTTCCAACAAGGATCAACTCAATGTATAAAGATTGGATCTGATACCAAATTGTGAGTCGTACGCAGTGGAATGTAAACAAGAAAGTTTTAGGTTTTGTAAAACAAATTTGTGTCGTTACCAACTTTACTTATTTTAGTAATTAAACAGTTAATCACATGCAGATAAAATAAAGCAAAGTATAAAGTAAGAGATGACACCAGGATTTTAGCGAGGAAACCCCAGTTGATAAAATACGTCAACTGTTATGGGACAAACCTCGTGGACTTGTGTAGTCCAAAGTAAACCAATCCACTATGCTTGAAACAAAGTACACCGAACTTTGACTCTGGCTCACGCCCTATCGTTCTACACCACACCAACCGTTGACGATCCTCTGGCTTTGCGACTCCCCGTCCAACAGCAACTTGACCTCAGGCTTACGCTTGATATTTGTAAAAGAGTAGCAGGTAGACCAGACAGCACTCTGCGAATGCTCTAACCCTTCCAAAGTGTGACTGCTTTTACTTCTGTTCTTCAATCGTCTAAATGATATAGAAGAAGATCTGCTTCGTCTGATCGATGTTAATATATACGACTGTATAATCATGATCAGGATTCAAACTCCACAACTCTAACCTAACTAGGTGAATATGTGTATGTTCTAGGAAGACAACAGAAAAATCAACTTTGATTTTCTGAGAGAAATAAACTTCATAAGGCTTCATATGATATATGAATAATAATTCAAAGCCGTGAATAAACTAATGTATATGACATGATTTATATAGAGTATAGAATGACCTAATACCTCTTAAAATAAGGAAAATTCGTGCAAATGATTTGGTACAACTCTAGACCAACTAGGAAACAATTCAGAAAAAGGAAACGGAAGTTGTATTGCAAACAGGAAATCTTGAACCGGTTCAAGGAAGATGAACAGGTTCAAGTTTGGCAGTGCCTCAAACTTGAACATCTTGAACCGGTTCAAGGAAGCTGAACCTGTTCAAGGTTGGCAGACCTGAATATTCGAATTATTTCAGCCTTGTTTCATTCTACGGGAATTTCAGACTAACATGGTAAGCGCAGAATGTCCAACCTTGTTCATATTCTTTCCTAAAGTAGTGTCCTTATCCTTTTCTTCACAAACTCTTCAAGTATAGTAAGTTTGAACTCTTTTCCAGTTCTGTAGTCCCTGTCGAACTTGATAACTTGTCGAACAAGAAATTTAAATTACAACTCAACTTGGACTTGTTATATCTACGATAATTACCAAAAAATAATCAATATCTCACAAACACTACAAAAAATATACACTAGTTAAAGAGTTAATGTATATTTTTGTTAAGATTTATATTGAAATGACCTAATTGTCCATAGTAATTAGGTCTAAACACATAATAAAGTTACACATAATTATGAAACTTTTAGTTAAACAAATATAAATAAATTCAGGTGTTAAATTTCTCAACCGATTAATTTAACGAGTTAATCGTGTCAAACCGTTTATAATCTAAATTCATTTAAAACAAATTTAAACTCATTTACCCCGTATCTTATGGTGTCAAATTTTGGCATCCAAATGTTTCATCTGTCTAATAAATCATTAGATTGGTGGGACATTAATTTTATGGTAACAACCGTTATGATATTTTAACTGATCATAATTATAACAGTACACGGTTGGACCCCACCATTCAGATAGAACCTTCTTCCCTACCTACAGCCGGACCACGAGGCCTGCGTTGCTTTAATGTGAAAATAGTCCCAAAGTCAGCTAACTGATAACATGCAGGTCATAACCTCTGCAGTGAGCATTGAACCAACATGCGTACCGTCAAGGAAGAAGAGACCTCGATTCAATTACGACTTCCAAAGTTCCATTATGCTGTGGGTCCAGTTTTTCTTTCTTGACCACCATGCCTTTGCCTTTTAACGAGAATAATAATAAGTCGTGGAAATTCGAATATATGTCAACTGTTTTACGTATGAGATACGCAATTTTTTACTTACATAATTTTAACCGACTATTTTTAATATGAGACTTTGTATCATTAATTTTTTAATAAAGTACCATGATAAGAGTTCGACGAAAGGTTTTGCCTGGAAGGGCGGTGATGGCCCATTAATTTTTTTTATACATAGGTATGTAACTTTTTTTGAAAAAAGTCTCTAATTTCATCTTTCTTTTCATTTTTATTCTTCTTTCTTCAATATATATTTTTTTTCTTCAAAAATTTTGCATTCCCATTATTCAATCAAACTTTTTTGTCCCTTCAAAGTTTTCTCCTTTTTTTTTTTTGTTTTTCTTTGTTTTCCTTTTTACATCACTTGTTTTTCTTTGTTTTCCTTTTTACTTCACTTGCTCACAGAGACAGATATATAGAGATCGAGATAGAAGAAGAAGAATTTGCTTATTCCCAATAAATAAATCAACAAGCTAGTCTGCAATTTATGGTATGCTTTCACTTCACTTCCTTTATTTAATTTGTTTGTGCAGAAGTTTCATACGTAACACTCTCTCTCTCTCCCTTACACACACACACACAAAATTAGAACATACTCATAAAAAACAAAAATTCAAAACTACATCAGTGGCAATTGAGTGCTTCTCTAAAGTCTACACATTGCTTTGTCTAACTCGGTGTGGTGATACCTCCACCAAAGAGATAAAAATAAATAAAATCACATGTCATATTTTTCTACATGTGTGTGTATGGATAATTACAAAAACATGGAGTTTTGGAGGCCAATTTACAAAGTCATGGAATCAAACTTCTTTTCCTATTTTTAGGACCAATTTTGTACATGTAAGTAGCGCTCTGGCGGAGGTACCAGTTTTATGTATTTAACTACAACTTTTGTAAATAGAGCAAATGCACCACATTTGTGCAAACCATTTTGGTGACTTAGTTTGCACAAAAATGGTATCTGAGTGCACAAGAGTAGTATTTACATATATAAAAATAGTACTTGAAAATATTAAGAGTAATTTGGGTAAAAAAATCATGATTGTGAAAAATGCTAAGTAAGTAAATTGGACTCCAAAACTAGATGTTTATGTAACTATCCCACACACACACACACACACACACACACACACACACATATATATATATATTAGAGCTTACTTCCACACTTGTAATGGCGAGGGACTTGGCGTCCACTACCCTGAATAACTTTGATAGCATAATTAACATCAATGAGAGGTGCCAGTTTTGGTGAAACAACAGAATAAATACATTCAAAATGGGTAACCCTCAATCTTTCACAGCAAAATGGGGTTGGGGACTTTCTTGTCAGCACAGGCTTACATGCATTCACCAATATATTCATCTCGTCATGGCACTGACTCACTGAGCTTCTGTGGGAGCCCCAACACTCTCGGCATTCCACATAACAACCAGTACCATTAATGCCACCAAGAAGACAACACAAGCTCTTGATGAATTTCTCGTCACTCTCTTTCCTTCCATCTTGTTTTCTTGCCCTAGCTAATACACGTATCTTCTACTACACTACTACTATATATACACACATTCATATGTAAGTGTGATTTATGAAAATGTACTTGCTACTTGAGAAAATTACTTTCATGGTCTAAAATTATTACTATTATATTGACTAATGAGATAAATCCTTTTGTTTTTTTTTTTTCTTTCTTCTTTTTTCTTTTACTATATATATCACATGGGTGGGACCCACCCAACCCCACCCCTCACACCGTATTGACTATTGGGTGAGGGAACAAATTAAGTTCAGCCTATAATATTTTTCATTAAGAGTAATGATAGAGACCCAGAAATAAAATAAGCAAAATATCCCGAATCTTATGTGGTTATGCCACGTCAATTTCTCATACCCTATGCAACTTTACCGTCTCTCTCTTCTTTTGCCGGCATGACCCAACACTCAAAATTCTGGCAGTTTCTCTCTCTAACACCTCTCTTTTTCTCTATATGCTTATGTCACATGAGACTCAAACTATTTTTTTATTTAGAGAAAAAAAAATTCTAATTGGGAGCAGTACAAATCAAATTCCACCTAACTTCTTCTTCTCATCAATTCAAACCAAACTCCACCCAATTTCTTTTTCTCTTCATCTCATCAATACAATCCAAACTCCTACCCAGATAATTTACTTTTTTTACCACCGATACTAATCAACAGAGTTCGAATTCTCTATCTGATCCTCACCGGCATCGCCGACTTCCTTCTTTCCGGCGGACCTTTACTAACAGAAAGTGAATATGACTCTCCTTGATACGAAACTGTCGCTTCTGAAAACTTGCCGGCTTTGAACTACGTATTAGGCTGAAACGTGATTAGCCGCCCTGAAGAAGACGAATTGGAAGACGTGGCCGTGGATGAAGTTGTTGAAGTTGAAGAAGTAAAAGACGTGTATAGAGGAGAGTTATATCGACTAAGGTCTCTAATTGCCAGCGATACCATTGTCGACCTTATAAGCAAATAGAGGAGACCTTCTAGGGTTCGTACCAATACCAGAGATCCTAGGGTTCAGTCAAATACACAGTACCCACCATTATAGTTCACAACATTCACATATTTGAAGACCCTAATTTTTGCCCAAAACCAAAATCCAAGATTGTTTTTGTCAGATTTAGGGAGATAAAGAGGAAGAAAAATTATGCTAGTCAAGTATGGATGTGGTGAGGGAGTGGAGGAGGGTAGAGAGAAAAGGAGAAGTTTTAGAGAGAGAAACTACCGGAATTTTGAGTGTTGGGTCATGCCGGCGAAAGAGGAGAGAGACGGAGGAGTTGCAGCATAGGGTATGAGAAACTAACGTGGCATAGCCACATAAGATTCGGGAATATTTTGCGTATTTTATTTCGGGTTCTCTATCATTACTCTTTCATTAATTATTGTTGAGAAATACCATGTGTAAAACGTATGCAAAAAGGTCAAGATATGCGAGTACTTTATCACATTGAATAGATTTGAGGTGTTTGTATTTAGTTTATAAAGGGGCAAGGATATTTACCTCTCTCTAGTAGATTGTTTAAATACCAAGACCCCTCTTTAGTTTTAAATATAACGCTAACTTTTCATAAAATTTGATAATACTAACTTTTTTTATGAAAAAATTTGACACTTTGATCTGGTGATATCATACTTAATATTTACTTAGAATTTAAGAATGCCCCTCAAAAGCTTGAAAAGATTATTTTATTCATAAAGAATCATTTATTTTACAATAACTACAATAGTCATTTAACACCATCAAATCAAATTCAACACTGACAAGAGAGGTCAGTGATTTGTTTGAAACTAGAGGAGATTGAGGTCTCTGTTAATTTAGCAATCCGCAAGTAATGTAAATGTAATTATCTCATTTATAAATACGTAAATTACACTGCCACTCTTAAGGTTTCGCCAATATACATTGACCTCCCCCATTGTTCGTCAAATTACACTTACCTCCCCTAAGATTTATATGTAAATAACACATATCTCCTTCATTAAGGATTAATACAATCAATAACGAACAATGTTGATGCCAACAATTTTGTAACCATCAAATTCAAATTCTATAATTGGAAGATATGTTTATTAATGCAATAAAATACAATATATATATATATATATATATATATATATATATATATATATATATATATATATAAAGACATAAATATAATTACAAATTCGACAAGTCTGATAGGAGATGTCAATATAATTTAATAAATAAAAGCATAAATAAGTGTATATTAACAAAATGTCTGAAAAGATCAATGTAATTTACCCTTTATAAATTACAAATATTTAAAAAATAATAATTTAATTTTTTTAAAAAATTTTGTTATTTGTAATTGATCTGACAAATTTATTCATAACCTTTTACTAATGAGGGAGTAAGTGTTTTGTATGACTAACCATCCCTTATTTTATTTTTGGGTAAATTGCACTGACACCCCCTAGGTTTAGGAACTTAGACATTTTTTTGACAATGACACTTCCCAGGTTTGCAAAATTGAACAATCACATTTGGCACGTGATAAAATGACATAAATGTCCTTTGACTTGTCAACAACCACATTTTAATCATGAAATGCCTTGCACTAGAAGAAAAAGGGCTTTTAACAACACGTTTTCTACAAGGGGCATGCATAGCCCTTGTAGAAAGCACTTTCTACACAGGCCATGTAAACTCTTGTAGAAGGGTAGTTTTCGAGAACAGGCTTGCATAGCCTATTGTAGAAAGGTCTTTCTACAACAAGCCAGCATGGCCTCTTATAGAATAGGGTTTCTTTTTGTGAAAAGTTAATTGTAATACACCGATATTTTAAAGGATTTATTAATTGAAATTAATTACTTTTATTTTATTTTTAAATAATTTATTTGATTCAATTTGAATTAATTGCGTTTATTTTAATTTTTAATTGATTTGTTTTATTGAGTGCTTAGATTAATTGTTTTATTTTATTTATATTTCGTGAATTATTGATATGATGATTGTTGTATGTGTACTTAATTATTGATTGAATTATTGGCGTGTTGATTTTATTGGTATGATATGACTTGGTTGTAATTTATTATTTTATTTATGTGATTTGTGTAATTAGTTTTTTTTAATTTAAGTGTTTATTTAATCATTTGGTTTATTTAAATTAATTGGATTTGGGCTTAAGGGAAGTTGGACTAAAAGATGTGGTCTTGGGTTTGTATGAAACCTTATTGGATTAATTAATAAACACCCATGGTTATTTAATTATTTAAATGATCATTTTTGTATTAATTATAAATATATATATATAATTATATATAAATATAATTAATTAATAATTGTTATGGAAAGATATATATATATATCTATATTTATTGATATATAGGTATATATGATTTAATTAACCAATAGGTTAATTATGGAAGGTGTGTATATATATATATAATATATGTTTATAAATATATATTATTTAAAGATTATTATTTTATTTGAAAGTCTTAGTTGGAATAGGAATATGATTTGGATTTTAATGTGTATAAATATACACATAAGGCTTTAACGTTAAAAGTTTACAAGTTAGAAAATAAGAGAAACATAGATAGAGAGAAAAGGAGAAGGCCGACAAAGAGGAGGCTAAATCTGAGAAGGAGGAAGTTGGGATTGGAAGATACAATCAAACCTTGAAGCGTCGGTTTCGTTTTGAAACCTTCAGGCAAGTTTTCTCTAACTTTCCTCTTAGAACTCATAAGGATTTCACCTTGAGTATCAAGGCTTTAATTAAATTTATTTGTTTAAAAATTATGATTAGATCAGAATAATTAAAAAGTATAAACTATTATATTTGATTTTAGATTATTGAATTTTAATTGATATATATAAGTGTTCTATGTATATTTTAAAATCAATCTATAGGTGGATTTGTGACCCAAGAGGGTTAATTAGGGTTTCTTTATTTTTTAGAATTGTTCTGGAATTTTCTGGAATTTTTCTGATATTTTTCTATATTTTTAGGAATTTATTAGGATTTATTTTCTTATTATTTGTTAGGAAAATAATTTTATATATATATATATATATATATATATATATATATATATATATATATATACAACGTAACTGGCGTAGGCGGCACAATAAGAAATTGATCCAGCGCGGCACGGCGTAGGGTAATAGTGTGTATACGCCAATTAGGGCCATATGATTAATTAAACTTATGTGAATTGATATAGTGCATCGCGGCGCATGAAAGTTTGGTGAGCATGTGCATCTGGACCATAGAAGTGATCTGGTCAACAATGGGATTATTTAGTGTATCGTAGACCATGAGAAGATGGTGCACTCGCTGATCTGGACCTTAGATCTATTATAGTTAATAGAAAATAATCCAGTATGGGCGTGTTCATTTACGCACTGATAAGGCATAAAGGAAGTGATGGATTCAGTGTGGTGAGCTTACGGCAGCTGAAAGAGCTTAGCCAATACCAGCACACAAGGAGGCTTGAATCCAGCGTGTACAAGTGCATGGTGAGCGCGTGGGCGCGCCTGGGAAACCACTATTGGCCTGTTCCGACACTAGAAATTGAAATGGTCATAACTTAGTCATCTTAAATCGAAATTGGATCATTCTTGAGCTCAAATTTAAGGATTTTTCGTCCTCTTTCCAATGGTATCAATTTCATTATCAGATTCCCATCATAGTAGGAGATATTTATGTTTTAGTGAGACGGTATAGGAAAATTATTTACCGAGATGGAGTATTTATGGGAAACTATTTTTGATGATATTTAGTAGCATTTAATTTGCTACTAATACAGTAAATTAATAATTGGTTATGGAAGGATAATATATATATTTATTTATTTATTTATATATGTGTATATGTGGTTTATTTAATTTATGAGTTGTATAGATAGTTGTACATATATATATATATATATATATGATTATTGATATATATATGTGTGTGTGTGTGTGTGATCTTAAATAATTAAGGATTATTAAAGAATGATTATACACATATATATTATATAATATATGTGTATATATATGTAAATTAAGATCATTAGTGTTATTATTCTTACTTAATATATCTGGATGGACTGGTTATTAAATTAGTGATATGCTTATAATCTGCATGAGATGTCTATGTATGAATTAGTTATCGTTGAGTCTCAAATACATGAATGAATTATAGGCATGGATGAGTTGCCAAAGGCTTAAAAATATATATTGTCTTATTTATATGACTAAAATATATACATAGGAGGTATGGTTGATTTGTCAATGTATAAATAAATATACTTGTGAAGTTATGGTTGAATTGCCAATGCATAAATAAAAATACTTAAGGAGGTATGGTTGAATTGATAATATATAAATGAAAATATTTATAATGGAATGGTTGATTTGCCAAAGCGTAATTAAATTGTTATGTGTTAGATGATTAAAATATCATTTATGGTTGTTGTATGTATAAATTGGATTAGGATTAAATATTCTTATATTAGAATAATCTAGTACTTACTGGTTAGTATATTATTTTATATTAATAAAATAATATTGGTGGAGACATGGATGATTTGTCAAAGCTTAGATTTTGGATATGTGATTTAAATAATTAATATCATTATCGGGTTTTGGGATTAAATATAAGATTCCTTGTATTGTAACTTATTGTTTAAATGATTAAGCAACTGATTAGGATAGGATTAAGGTTAAAGGAGTTTCTTTTTAAAAGAAATGGTGGATTAGTCTTGGTATGATTATTATTTTAATCATTGTTTAATAGGTTTGAAAATTTATTAAATCTATTAATGGATGTGATTTGTGTAGTATATATAATTATTTATATATATGTATATCATGCTATATTAAAGTTAAAACTTTATTAGGTTTAGTTTTGATCAGAGATGATCTGCTTATTGGTTTTCAGAGGCCTGGTAGAGAGATCTTGCTCGTAGGGTTAAACCCGCGATTTGTTTTTCAGGTTATTAGAAGAAGTTCCAAATCTAAAAGTTGAGGATCCACAGCTGAAGGACTTATCCATTCTTTCGGTTTATTTAAAAGTACGATATTATTATTATTTCATTTGATGTTAGTATTTAATAATGAACTTCTGGATAATGGATTTTGGTTAAAGAGTCCTTGAGTTACAGGATTCCCGAGTTGTAAATTTTGGAGAATTATTAATTAAACTTTTATATAAGAGATTCCCTTCAGCGAGTTATTTATTATTTTTATTTCTTTTTGCACTCTGTGCTTGTTTAAATACTTTAATTCTTTTGATATCTCTTAATTTTGTGCGCGGATTTGATCAACCCGTGTTCCGAAATTAGGGGGTATCACATTAATTAATTTTGGCGGCCATTTTTTTCACCAAGCTAGCGGCGCACGAAAAATTATTCCTATTCCTCCCAAATTCGCACATAAACCATTCCTATTCCTCCCAAATTCGCACACATCGATCTATCAACCAAAATCGACACAAAACCCTAATCCTCTTTAAGTCCAAATTTCACGAGTTTCACCTTCAGAAGAAAAAAACCCAGGTACATATATATATATATGTGTGTGTGTGTGTGTGGTTCATATCTGTTCATCTCTGAACTCTCATCTCTGTTCTTCTCCTCTCTTCCTTCTCTAAGCTCCAACACAGGTACTATCCGATACCTAATCAAAAACAAAAAAAAAAATCACTATCCTTCTTCCCCTAATCCCTCCTCAATTTTCTCAGTTTCCCTGCGAGCGCAAATTGATCTTTTGATCAAATTCCACTATCCGATCCCTAATCAAAAACAAAAAAAAAAAAAAACTCACTCTCCTTCTTCCCCCTAATCTCTCCCCAATTTTCGCCTCTTTTTATCTAAAAAACCCTTGATTTATCTTTATTTGATGTGCCCTCGTCTAACAAGTTTGGTAGCGAAATCGGACTAGCTACGAGGTGTTCAGACCAATCATCCCTTATTTTATTTTGGGCTAAATTGCATTGACATCCCTTAGGTTTGGGTTAAAGACAGTCATCTATAACATGGACATTTTTTTAACAATGACACTCCCCAGGTTTGCAAAATTGAATAATCACATCTAACATGTGATAAAATGACATAAATGTCTTTTGACTTGTCAACAACCACATTTTAATCATGAAATGCCTTGAATGCCCTTTTTAACAATTTTAATTCCCCTCTCACTATATTCATAGTTTAAACTCTATTGATGCTTTTATTGAACGTCGGGAAAGTTTCATGTGATACCCCCGAATTTCCGAATGCGGGTTGGCCAGGCCCACGCCCGAATACCCGAGGATATCTAAAATAAATCGGTAATAAACGAACACAAAGTACAAAAGAATAAAGAAGAATAAATAAAATGCTGACAATAAACTAAAATGATAATCTAATAATAAACCTCATAATATATTTCCATTAATTAATAAACTCTTCTGATACAATTGATCCTCCAAAATACAACTCAGGAATCCATATTGTGTGGACCCCTAGAAAATCCAAACTAAACAAATGACAGCAATAACTGTCTAAATCAGGAAACTGAATCATAAAGGAACTCTTATGTAACATCGGAAGAATGAAGTAGATTGATCCCAGCTCAGCACGAACAACCTCTACTCCTGACGAACACCTGAAAAATAATGGTGGGTCAGGCCCACAAACAAGTTCTACTCTACTACAGTCCAAGCAGAGATCCGATACACGTATACATCCTAGTCAATTCAACAGTAACTAATAGTCCGTATATATATATACACACACTAAAGGAACCTCACTAGACTATAGGATTGTCTCAATCTGAATAGTAGGCAACATGCAAAACGCACATATAGTGGGCATGAGTACCTAGACCTACCAGGGTACACAACTACACTATATCTAGCTACACATCCCTGACGATATACGCACCCTAACCACTGATCCTGAGACTCAAGCTCATATCATGGCACCATACTTATATATATATAATCTAGTAACCATCATATTCAGTATAAATTAATCTTCCATAAGTCATTCAACTTGTTCAGCTGACCTAACTTGAATATAAGTAGAACTTAACATTTTAGTTAATCCATTCCCTTATATAATAAATTAATCCTCCATAAGTCATTCAACTTGTTCAGCTGACCTGACTTGAATATAAGTAGGACTTAACATTTTAGTTAATCCATTCCCTTATATAAAATAGGTAGGACTTAACTGATAAATTAATCCGTCCCTAGAATGCCACCGTCACATACCAGTGCATTAAACCACACAATCCAACAATTAATGTAACGATTAAGGAAATACATCAAACAATCCAGAAATAACTATGATAATATGATATCAAGTTATCACAAAATAGGAATGACTTATTATTTATTTAAGCTTCCTACATAAACTGATTCTTATACATATGATGATATTTTATTATACCGACAAATAAGCATTCTCCATATCCAATTCATCCTACATATTTAATCTCAATTGCTAAAACATATTAAAAGATTAAATCCATTCGTTTGTTTAAAACATTCAAATAGCAAGCATCATTATGATTGAGTCCATTTAAATTTATTTAAACCCAAACCTAGTTCTTATTTAATGTTCAGGAATCCTAGGCATGTTTCTACGTTCCATCATTCCACAGATATGAAAAATATTTAATTTAAACATGTAAAAATTCACACCGAAAATAAAATCAAAATCATGCATTTATCAATTCATAACACAAGAACAGATATGAACAAAATTCATAAAACCTATGTTCTAATCCAATTAAACATGCATAATTATTTAATTTTATGTGTTTAATAAATCCTGAAATTTCCTAGGCATGTACAGAAACACGAATCAAAGGGAAAGAGATAGAAGAAGAACTTGCCTTAAACTTTCGGATCGAAAGTTACACTTCTTCTTCCTTGATCTTCTCTCTACAAGGTTTTTCTTCTCATTTCTTCCTTTTCCTCTTTCCTTCTCTAACTCTTTCTCTCTCTAGAATATATCACGTGAATATTTCTAACCCCCTTTTACAACCTATAGCTATATATTTATAGGCTAAATAAAATAACTTTAACCTTTTTCCCAATCCAAGTTAACTTAAAAAATATATATATATTAAAATATTAAAAAGATAAGTAAAATATGTTACATATATAATTTATGTATATCTTTATTAAATAAATAAATTATACACATCCCATTATTTTTTAATGGATTATCTAATAATACTTAGTTACCATAATATTATAAAGTAACTTTAAAACATAACACGTATCAAATCTATGTATTTTTATTATTTAAATATAAAATATATACATCAGATTGAATATTACTATCTAAGTTACCATAAAAGTAATTAATAAATTACTTTCCCTTTTATATATATTAAAAAGGTAAGTAAAATATGTTACGTATATAATTTATATATGTATTTATTAAATAAATAAATTATACACATTCCATTATTTATTAATGGATTATCCAATAATACTTAAGTTACCATAATATTATAAAGTAACTTAAAACATAACACGTATCAAATCTATATATATTTTTATTATTTAAATATAAAACATATACATCAGATTAAATATTACTACCCAAGTTACCATAAAAGTAATTAATAAATTACTTTTCTTTTTATATATGTATATAATATATATCTATAAATATACATACACAACTATTCATGGGTAATAATCCATACACATTCAACCTCCTATCCAAATAGTTCATGGAACCCAATTGGTTGACCCATTACTACTAACCATGACCATAAAAGAAAAAATAAAATAAAATAAAATAATAAAAGAAAAGAAAACATTTAATTTACAATTAATCAAAACACCATTTAAGCACATAATCTAATTAAACAATTAATACATAGACAAATACAAATAATACATAGACACATAATCAAATAATCAAGTAATACCTAATTCAATTAAACACATAAGCAATTAGTTAAATAATCAATTAAATAATTAAAAATACAATTAAAACAAATAAATAAATACCGAGACTATCCTTTTAAAATTAGGGGTATTACATTCTTCCCCCCTAACAAAAGGAATTCCGTTCTCGGAATTCGCCCTTACTTTCTTTTATTGTACTTGGAAACTGTGAGCGAAAAACATCTTCCTATTCCCAAGTAGACGCAACCTCACTATAAGGGCTCCACTTAACTCCAATATACCAAGTGGTATACAGGGTTCCTATATTTTAAGAAACACAATAATCATAGAATGCGTAGGTTGTATTAAATAACAACGTAATCCTCCCATGTTGACAAGGGAATGATCTACATACCTCCAAGTGCCATAGAATATATGCACAAACTCCTATGCACCCAACGCTAATAATTTGGTAACGCCAATTCAGAGGCGACTGCCTCAATTACGAAACACAATCCTCTAAGAGTCAATGTAATAAGTAAAATTAACCTTTCTCCAAAAATCGTCGTTCTTCCTACATGGAAAACAGAACGAGCAAACTACTCCCTGATAGAAAAACTCTAGTATACGAGTTTAACTATTTACAACATCCCACTGTTGCCTCCCAACTGCGCGCAGTTCAATACAAAGGGAAGTATCTCTTTCCGACATATTTTTAAATGAAGTCGAGGTCTGATTGTACAACCCTTACTTCCATTTCCAACCAACAAATAAGAGGTATGCATTGTGAAAGATACAAAACCTCCAAAGTTGTCACACTAACCTCCTTGTACAAACAATATCACAGACAAAATTCTGACAGGTGAAGTAAACACTTCCAACTGTCCATAAAAATCTAGGATATGCGCCTCAAACATATCCTGTATGGTTTAATTTAATCTCTCGATTAATTCGTCCGTCTATAGATATGAAGTAGAGCTGCTGCTCCAAAATCTTCATAAAGCTCATTCGAAATAGCACTTTGCATCCACTAATATGGACATCCACATGCTATAACACCACTATCACTGAACTATAGAACTACTATGAAGTTCTAAAATAAGCATCACTCAAATTTATGTCCTCAAGTGATCTTTTTCAATCCACCACTCGGATTCCATATGAAAAATTGAAATTCCAAATCAATGTCGATCCTTCCCACCGACCGTCACTCCTGTTTAGTTTAGCTTCCATATTTGTTATAGGAAGTGGCTAAAGGTTCTTATGATATCCGATGATCAACTTTCCACCTTTGTAGCAAATTTTACACTTAGGGCAATTATATACACGTCCCTATCCGTATCTGTTCACCAAAACTGACATTTAATGTCGTGATGTACCTTCTAACCATTTAGGTGTACCAAGAAAAATTATAAATTTCCATCTCAGTCGCCCGACCGTCATATCACTATTTACATAAACTACTAACTCTCCTCCAGTACCTTAAACTCATTCTCTAGGGTCAGCACCAATATTTAAAATTGACCTCTTGAACTACCTTGGTAATAACAAGTGTTATTATTACACCTGCTATACATTCAACTAATAACTCATCAACGAACTGAAAGATTTAAATATCTTATTGGTTGTTAAGAGCATCCACTTCCATAATTGCTTCCATCAGACGGAACTTGATATAAAGTGTGAATCACCACTTCTATCAATTTAAACCGTCTCGTGATCCATTCTATTCGTATGAACTAAAGTCCTACCAGTTCGAAATAGACAAGAACTAAGCTGACCTAACTTATCAGTGAACCAATATCCCATCCAGAATCATGACCCTTGTGTGAAGTCAGCAATCCCTCAACTAAATCCGTGAAAAATGCTCTCTCATTTCCACTTCAATATAGGGAATAGCTGTAAATGATCTAGTGCTCTTTGATGGTCCATCTCAACTATCTAATAAAAATTATAATGGGAGACAAAATCACTATGTCCACCCTCCTGCTTGTTCCCCAAATGTCTGCTTCATACCGTGAAATATCATGTTTCCACTAAGATAAATAAAGAACTAAGAGTTGTGAAACTCAGTCCTTGCATCCTCTATCCAATTTGTCTGTAGAAAGTACCGTTAATCCAGTACCACCAGCTTTCGTCTGTACCCATTGTTTAAATTAGAGCATCTTCAAAAGCGTATTCTGCAACTAAATCTATCCACCAGTGATCTGTGATAAACTTACCGATACTGAAAGTCAATCGGTAATTCCATTTATCAATAGTCAACTATGATTTTAACTCAACAAAAGTCAACAAATTACGACCTTTCCATTCATACCATGCACCTCATCTTTATATAAGTGTTTGGTCTCACCATATTGTCTTTGACACACCCTGCTTCTTTAAGACAAGTTAATGACAATCCAACTTCTTTGTCTAACTTCAAAAGAATATGAAATCTTTACATCCTCTACATAAGTCATCAATTTCCTTGCAAAAGCTAATTGTTACAAATTGTGACTAAAAAAAATAATTCCATATTATTTATGGAAATGAAGAGACTTAGTTTCCTCCTCCATGTGCAACACCAGCAAATTCCTCCTAATGACACACTTTCTTGAATAAATTCTTGATTAAGAATTTATTGATGAATATTTATTCAGTCTCCTATCCTCACTCGGTGTCATTCCAATAAGTACTTAATCGAGTACTAAATCCTCCTTCCGACTTGGTAACAACTTCTGAAATTTTCAAGAAGATGTTCAGCAAATCCAACACCTCTGATATATCATCATGGCGTTACAGTGATCTTTATTTACCACTACCTCACGCATACCGAAACATTAACAACCACCAATATTATGGCGTTGTAATATGATACGAATCCATACCTAACATAAAGTATATCAAACTAATCGTTCAAGATTTTTTTTACTCGTAGTGATGGTTTAATTATCCCATCCCAAAACACACCATAATGATACATGTCCAGATCCAATAGATTGGCTAGATTTATGTGTATCTACCAAATTCTACGACCGTATGCTCACAAATCTAGCGTAAATAGCGCTATTAGTTCATATTATTAAAATAATAGCTAGCTGATCACACACTTGTGTCCCCAACTAAACCACATACCAAATCCCGAGTAATTAACAAAAAAAAAAAATTAAAACACGTATGATAAACACAATAAAACAAGATATACTCCTACTTAAGATATCGTTTTTTTTCTATTAAAAAAAAAAAAAAATCTCTTTTAAAATCAACCTTACTAGATTTTTTCAAAATTTCCTTTATAGTTTCATAAATAATCATCCAATCTCGAAACATATCCTTTAAAACATAGCTTAAAAACACAAATATTTGCCTAAGCAAATACCAAGGGCTTAACCCTCATCCTTCTTATATGCGGAATGTAAACTGTCTAACTTGGCTTTTTAAAGCGAATTAGAACGTCACAACATAATACCAATGCCCTCTTGTATGTGATTTAAAAATTATGTATTTCATTCTGATAAGAACACATCCGATCCCCAAACTCCTGAACAATACTTCTTATATACTTCTTTTATAGATGATAAGAAAGCTTAATTATTTGTAGATTGATCAACCCCAATTCTACTACTAACATTCGCTATACTACTAGCAATTCAGATCACCTTGCGCGATCATCCATCTTCAAGATTTAGTACCCTTTCTATTGGATGCACATAAATCTCTTCCATTAGGATCCTCTTCGGCTCCTACTCCTCGCTTGTCTCCTTTTTGAGATCAACTGATGTCGTGTTGGCCCTGATATGCGGTGACCTATCACGTACACCTAAATCCTTCCTTGGCTTATACTTTTATAGTAACGCCAAATGAACATAAACCATCGATCCCTAACTTTGCCTTCTGGTAACGAAATCGATAACGTACTCCTTTACTCATTTGGGTTTTTATCGCTTTCGCCTTGAACCCATCCTTTTCCTAGTGCCAACCATTCTATGACTACAGAATATAATTGACATCAGCTCCTTCCCAACAAACAGTAAATAGAGTACAACGAATCCTAATACGGGCTCTAAGTTTTAAGAGACGCAACGCGGAAGTCACATAAAGAAAGACACTCCTAAGGACACTTGAACCTGGAGTGCTCTGATACCAACTGTGATACCCCCGAATTTCCGAATGCGGGTTGGCCAGGCCCACGCCCGAATACCCGAGGATATCCAAAATAAATCGGCAATAAACGAACATAGAGTACAAAAGAATAAAGAAGAATAAATAAAATACTGACAATAAACTAAAATGATAATCTAATAATAAACCTCATAATATATTTCCATTAATTAATAAACTCTTCTAATACAATTGATCCTCCAAAAGACAACTCAGGAATCCATATTGTGTGGACCCCTAGAAAATCCAAACTAAACAAATGACAGCAATAACTGTCTAAATCAGGAAACTGAATCATAAAGGAACTCTTATGTAACATCGGAAGAATGAAGTAGATTGATCCCCGCTCAGCACGAACAACCTCTACTCCTGACGAACACCCTGAAAAATAATGGTGGGTCAGGCCCACAAACAAGTTCTACTCTACTACAGTCCAAGCAGAGATCCGATACACATATACATCCTAGTCAATTCAACAGTAACTAATAGTCCGTATATATATATACACACACTAAAGGAACCTCACTAGACTATAGGGTTGTCTCAACCTGAATAATAGGTAACATGCAAAACGCACACATAGTGGGCATGAGTACCTAGACCTACCAGGGTACACAACTACACTATATCTAGCTACACATCCCTGACGATATACGCACCCTAACCACTGATCCTGAGACTCAAGCTCATATCATGGCACCATACTTATATATATATAATTTAGTAACCATCCTATTCAGTATAAATTAATCTTCCATAAGTCATTCAACTTGTTCAGCTGACCTAACTTGAATATAAGTATGACTTAACATTTTAGCTAATCCATTCCCTTATATAATAAATTAATCCTCCATAAGTCATTCAACTTGTTCAGCTGACCTGACTTGAATATAAGTAGGACTTAACATTTTAGTTAATCCATTTCCTTATATAAAATAGGTAGGACTTAACTGATAAATTAATCCGTCCCTAGAATGCCACCGTCCCATACCGGTGCATTAAACCACACAATCCAACAATTAATGTAACGATTAAGGAAATACATCAAACAATCCAGAAATAACTATGATAATATGATATCAAGTTATCACAAAATAGGAATGACTTGTTATTTATTTAAGCTTCCTACATAAACTGATTCTTATACATATGATGATATTTTATTATACCGTCAAATAAGCATTCTCCATATCCAATTCATCCTACATATTTAATCTCAATTGCTAAAACATATTAAAAGATTAAATTCATTCGTTTGTTTAAAACATTCAAATAGCAAGCATCATTATGATTGAGTCTATTTAAATTTATTTAAACCCAAACCTAGTTCCTATTTAATGTTCAGGAATCCTAGGCATGTTTCTACGTTCCATCATTCCACAGATATGAAAAATACATAATTTAAACATGTAAAAATTCACACCGAAAATCAAATCAAAATCATGCATTTATCAATTCATAACACAAGAACAGATATGAACAAAATTCATAAAACCTATGTTCTAATCCAATTAAACATGCATAATTATTTAATTTTATGTGTTTAATAAATCCTGAAATTTCCTAGGCATGTACAGAAACACGAATCAAAAGGAAAGAGATAGAAGAAGAACTTGCCTTAAACTTTCGGATCGAAAGTTACACTTCTTCTTCCTTGATCTTCTCTCTACAAGGTTTTTCTCCTCATTTCTTCCTTTTCCTCCTTCCCTCTCTAACTCTTTCTCTCTCTAGAATATATCACGTGAATATTTCTAACCCCCTTTTACAACCTATAGCTATATATTTATAGGCTAAATAAAATAACCCTAACCCTTTTCCCAATCCAAGTTAACTTAAAAAAAATAAATATTAAAATATTAAAAAGGTAAGTAAAATATGTTACGTATATAATTTATGTATATCTTTATTAAATAAATAAATTATACACATCCCATTATTTCTTAATGGATTATTCAATAATACTTAAGTTACCATAATATTATAAAGTAACTTTAAAACATAACACGTATCAAATCTATGTATTTTTATTATTTAAATATAAAACATATACATCAGATTGAATATTACTACCTAAGTTACCATAAAAGTAATTAATAAATTACTTTCCCTTTTATATATATTAAAAAGGTAAGTAAAATATGTTACGTATATAAAATATATATATGTTTATTAAATAAATAAATTATACACATTCCATTATTTATTAATGGATTATCCAATAATACTTAAGTTACCATAATATTATAAAGTAACTTAAAACATAACACGTATCAAATCTATATATATTTTTATTATTTAAATATAAAACAAATACATCAGATTAAATATTACTACCCAAGTTACCATAAAAGTAATTAATAAATTACTTTTCTTTTTATATATGTATATAATATATATCTATAAATATACATACACAACTATTCATGGGTAATAATCCATACATATCCAACCTCCTATCTAAATAGTTCATGAAACCCAATTGGTTGACCCATTACTACTAACCATGACCATAAAAGAAAAAATAAAATAAAATAAAATAATAAAATAAAAGAAAACATTTAATTTACAATTAATCAAAACACCATTTAAGCATATAATCTAATTAAACAATTAACACATAGACAAATACAAATAATACATAGACACATAATCAAATAATCAAGTAATACCTAATTCAATTAAACACATAAGCAATTAGTTAAATAATCAATTAAATAATTAAAAATACAATTAAAATAAATAAATAAATACCGAGACTATCCTTTTAAAATTAGGGGTATTACATTTCATAAGCCCAACCCTAATCTCTTATAGTATATATATATATATATATATATACACACACACACACACACACACACACACACAATTTGTGAGATATATATTTTATAATTGGCTAATTTCGTTCTCAAAATAAGTCCGATCGAATTGTAAAATTTTGGTTCAGAATTTCAAGATTGAAGATCGGAAGCGGATTTGAAGAAGTTCAAGTGTTCATGTTTTGATACACTCCGGGATAATGAGAACAATGCTTTAGAAAGGTATGCGAGTATGTGAAAACACTTAGGAAGTTTTGAAAATTTGAAACACAATTTTTTAGGAAGTGTTTACATTCTGCCCAACTTGAACTGGTTCTAGAATTTTGGAACAGGTCAACTTTTGAGGCTTTTGGTTGAAATCGAGTCTGGCCAACTTGAACCGATTCGACCACCCTGAACCGGTTTAAGTATCACAAAAAGTTTAGGTTGTTTTCTTTGAAAACATACAGGCCAACTTAAACCAGTTCAACCACCCTGAACCGGTTCAAGGTCTTCTGATAGCTTTTGTAACTTTAGTTTCTTGATCTATTTTTATTCCTATTTGGTATAGACTTCCTTCCAAAATCCTATGCATGAATTTGACTTGGTTTCCAAGTATCTTTAGGTCTTCCAAATTTCTATATAATGTCTCTTTTATTCAATATTGAGGTATGGTTTTTTAGAACAAAAATTCATTATTTTGAGAGAGCCTTTTTAGAGATACTCTTCAGAAAATCAAATCTGATTTTTTATTATTATTTTTTTGAGAACACACACATATATACATGAGTGATTTAGTAGTATAGTTCTCTATCTGATCGGAATTGGAGCATAATTGAAGATTCAGAGATTTCGAAAAGCATATCTATTTCTTCTACATCAAATTCAGACCTTGAAGAAAATAGGTAAAGTAATCACACTTTGAAGGGGTCAAAACATTCGTGGAGTGTTGTTTGATCTACCAGCAATCCTTCTACTGAGATTAAGTGTAAGCTTGGAGTCAAGAGCTGTTGGACGGGACGTCTAATGCAGCCCCACGAGGTATATATAAAAAATTAGATGTTTATATGTGGCAAATGGGACATCAACTTTTATATTTATAAAATCACTAAACAACTATACATTAGTATAATGAGAAGGGATCGTCCACTAGGATTATTGGCTTGGAATTTAATTTAATATCAATGAGCATGAGACTGAAAAAATAGTACGTGATTGGTTTGATTAAACTAATGATGAATTCAATGTGTAAAGCATGCACTTAAAATAAGCTAAGGTAAACTTGGATTAAGGTGATAATTAAGGAGAAAGAGACTTAGGGCAAGGATTGTGTGATACCCCTCGGATCCAAGACACGGGTTGATCAGGCCCAGGCCCAAATCCGAGGGAAATATCAACCAATTAATATGTAATTGAATACAGAATACAAGATGAAATAAATAATAATAATAATAAGCTGGAAGAATGCTAATTGAAATCCTCAAAATATAATTATTGAAATCTGTTAAATCCAAACTTCAAAACTCTATAAGTTACAACTCGGGAATCCATTTAGTGGACCCCTTATTAAAATCCCAAAAACTAAAACATCTTAAATAAAAGCTAAAGGTAAACATAGCAAAGATTCATATGTAGTCGGAGGAATGAATGTCTGTATCTGCTCTGCACGTCCAAGCTCTAACCTTGGAACTAACAAATACCTGAAAAATAAAGGAGTGGGTCAGGCCCACATGCAAGTCCTGATCTACTACAATCTAAACAGTAATCCGATACGCAGATACATCCTAGGAAGACTCAACAATATCTAGAGTAGTCCATATATGTATATAGTATACACTATAAGACGCTCGCTAGTCCAGTAGGTCTATCTCAGCCTGAATAGAAGGCAACATGCGAATACGCACCCTAAGGTGGGCATAAGCACCTAGACCTACGAGGGAACAAAACCTATGTCCAGTTATCCATCCTAGGCGATATACACGCCCTAACCATGGTCCTGAGGCTCAAACTCATACCATGGCACCATATAATAAATATATAAAGTCCGTACTGCTCCTATTACAAAATACCATCCATCTGTGTCGTGTTCTGGTATCTGTATAATCATCCGTCCTGAAACCATAATAAGTCATCCAACTATTTTGTTGACATGACACAAGTAGGTGATGGACTTAACCTATATGGTTAATCCATACCTTAATCCAAAGTAGATAAGACGTAGTGTTTGGACTAGTCCGTACCTAGTATGTCACCGTTCCATACCGGTACATATAATCCTCTAGTTAACACAGTTAACAAAAATAACACCATATACACTTATTAACTATACTCCAGAATCAACATACAAACAATCTAATCTGTGTATGATTCAATTATACATTCAATATAAGATATAGAAATCCTATTCTAGTCCTTCAAATTTACAAAGAAAGACTACGCATATAACTCCTTCAAAACAGTACAATAACTGATGAAATATATTGTATAATTAAACATCAATTAATTTCTATTTAAGCGTACTTATTTTTCCCTAGAATAAATAATATATGCTTATAAAACAGTTGAAACATGAATAACAGTTTAGAATCATGCTAGAAACCAAATTGCTTTATGGAAACAGTAAGCAATGTCAAAGTATAATTCAACCTTCCACATACAGTGTATTATTGTAGGTTATCTCATGCTTCAATATTAATACTAACATGTTTTCCAATCCTTTTTATATCTCTGGGACAGTTATACAGACCATCCACATCCCCTGAACCAACTTAGAAACCTTCCTACAGGCCAAACTGAAGTCAGAACGTGGAAAATCACTAAAAACAAAGGAGAAACCGCCTCCACAAAAATAGAGCAGGTTCTACCCCTTGTAGAGGCAGCTTCACCCTTGTGCTGAGCCGGCTCTACTCCCCTGTGAGCCTTTTGCGCGAGAACTGCTCATCTTCTTCACCTCTATCGAAGTTCAGAGCCTCTGTACAGTTTTCATAACTTATTCTAGAGTCCAATTGATGTTCCAAAATTAATTATAAGCATGCGTCACATCGCATATACATGAAAGATTTGCAGGTTTAAAAATCAATACAAACAGATTTTCAAATAAGGACAACTTCCAACCAACGACAGATTTATGCAACGACTTAAAAGTTGATACAAATATAATTAAAAGATGAATTATGATATTTATTTAACCCATTTTGACGTTGGTTTAATCCCTGGAGTCATCCTAAACATGCACAGATCACGAATTAAAGGGAAAGAGAAGAACAAGACTTGCCTTTGAGTTTTAGATTTAAAACTCTAACCCACTGTCTCCGATGCTTCTGTCAACGACCAAGAATTGTGATGACCTTGTGGGCGGGTGTGCCGTAAGCGGGTACGAGAGACATTGTCAGGCTACCACACTAGCGAGCTACGGGTGCACAATCTCACATCGCCTAGGTAGAAGAAAGGTGAAGTGCTTATATGTAAGTGTGTCATCTCCAATTGGTATGAGGCCTTTTGGGGTGAAACCCAAGAGCAAAACCATACGAGTTCAGGCCCAAAGCGGACAATATCATACCATGTGGTGGAGTGGGTCGTTACAAATGGTATCAGAGCCTGAACCAGCCGGAAGTGTGCCGACGGGGACGTCGGGCCTCCAAAAGGGGTGGATTGTGATGACCTTGTGGGCGGGTGTGCCGTGAGTAGGTGCGAGAGACACTGTCAGGCTACCACACTGGCGAGTTACGAGTGTACAGTCCCACATCGCCTGGGTAGAGGAAAGGTGAAGTGCTTATATATAAGTGTGTCATTTCCAATTGGTATGAGGCCTTTTGGGGTGAAGCCCAAGAACAAAACCGTGCGGGTTCAGGCCCAAAGCGAACAATATCATACCATGTGGTGGAGTGAGTCGTTACAGATTACACCATTAAACTCATGCAATTATACCAAATACCTCAATTAATGGGGAAAACAAATTATAATAGAAATGTGGCTACAAGCTCACATCAATGTCAATAAGATAATACAAATTGCAATAAATAAGCATGAACAATCAAATTCAAGCATGAACTATCTACCTAACTGCAATTACTCTAAGGTGTAGCGCAACTCATCAAGACTAAGCATAATCCATCAAACTAAGAGCAATTGTATCAAATAAAAAATCATGCATGGCCATCACTAAGCACAATTACAAAAAGTATAAACCTTGGTACAATCAAATATGTATTCATAAGACCAAGTAAAATTAATTACAATTCATAATCCCCAAAATTGAAAGACAGAAGGTTTACTTACACAAGCTTAGGACTCATTCAAGCCTTAAGTGAAGAACTAGCCACTCATAGAGAATGTAGATGTCATCTTGGCGGTCTTACAATCCATCTCCAAACTTGGGTTCATCTTATTTGTCTTTCTCCTTGAGAGAAACCTCAGAGAGAGAATGTAGAGAGAGTGTCCCAATTGTCTATTCAATCTTCTAATAGTCCAACCCCATTCAAATTGGGTTAATCTTCTATTTATATATGACTTTTAGGATCCCACAATGGTCAGAATATATGCACAAGGACACCTGATGGATTGCACCCCAAGCCCCCTTGAATCAAGGCTTAAAACATTATTTTCGCACCTGGTAGGCTTCAATTCAATCGAGCGGGTCAGAAGTCCGAACAAGTGGATTCCGAACACAGTCCAAACACAATCCGAGTGATCGGATTTCCCTTGACTTTGACTTTGACTTTGAGCTTCTTTTGACTTTGACTTTTAGCTTCTTTTGACTACTCTCCTAAGACACTAAGGACCGAGTGGAATAAAATATGAAGAGGAAACCTAATCACGCAGAGTTGGGATGGGGTAAACAAGATTTCATCATTTTCAAGGCCCCTCCTGATGATAGCACTCTCATCGTTTGAGTAAAGACGAGTGGTGACACTGTTAGGGATGTTACAATGAAGGTGAAGGGCCTCGGTGTTAATGCCCATGGTAATGGGAATAAGGTTGAAAAAAGAGAGAAGCAATTGCAAAAAGAAAAAAACTAACCTTGAAGACGAAGAAAGCAGGAAAACAGGGAAGATCGTTGGAAAACACAGACTCTTGCCGGAGGGAAGCTTGTGGATTATAGTACGGAAATTGCAAGGGAAGTACTTGACATTGACAAGAGAGGAAAATGAACAAAGCCATCTCCAATTTATAGAAGTTTAAGGCCTTCACGTGGGGAAGTCAGGAGTCAAAAGCAATCATGACGATTCAGAAACCGAAGCACCTAATGTGGCTCACCCGTACACATCCCCCCACACCATCACGTCCAATCATAGCCTTCGTGGCCATCATTATACATTAATCTCGCCCTAATCATTATGGCGAAATTAAAGGGGCACATGAAGAATTGGGAAATGCGAATAGGCCTGGGCCAGGCTAGATGTAGCCCAATAGACCCGACCGACTGGGCTGCTCATCATCCGAGAGGTTCATAGTTCAAGCTCAAGTTGTATTTAATCAAAAATAATAAAAGCAGGGCCTGTTTAAATGGAGGCCTGTTTAGTGTAAGCGGACCACCTCTTAAAGGATGAAGGCCCATCAACCTGCAACCTAAGGGCAAAATGTAAGAAATTAAGGCAAGTGTAAGCTTCTATTAATAGAAACTAGAGAAGGAAAGAACAACAGATTGTTTGGAGTGTGAGAAAAAAATTTTGAACGGTATTTTCTTGCATCTTCAACAATACATGATTGGACCCCACTATTCAGATAGAACCTTCTTCCCTACCAACGGACCACGAAGCCTGCGTTGCTTCAGTGTGAACATAGTCCCAGAGACATTGATTCAATTACCATTTCCATCATACCGTCGGCCCAGTTTTTCTTTCTTGACCACCGTGCCTCTTTTATGTGAGTGGGATGAGGGCATCCCATATTTACATAATTTTCATCGAATTCTCAAATTTTGTATCATTATATTTCTCTTTTAATAAAGATCAATGCTATTATTAGGGTCAAGGCTTCCATAGAAGGTTTTGCATGAAAGGACGGCAGTGCCCTATTAATTTTTATTCTACATAGGTATATAATAACATTTATATAGTTCCCTTTGAAATTATTATTTTTTAAAAAGAAGTCTCTAATTTTATCTTTCTTTTCATTTTGTCTCTTCTTTCTTCAATAGTTTTTTTATTCTCTTAAAAAAAAAAATTGCATTCCCATTAGTCAATCACACGTTTTTTTTTTTTTTTTTTCCTTCAAAGTTTTTTTTTTTTTTTTCTTTGTTTTCCTTTTTGACTTCACTTGTTTTGGTTATTGTAGTTGAACAACTATAAAGAGATTTTCGTTTTTTTTTTGCAAAATCAATATAATTGTAAATATCAATTTAAAAATAATTCAAACAATTTTTTTATCGGACATTGAGCAACAAATTAGTTACCGAACATATTTTTATTTTGAAATAAATGACATGAACACAAAAAATTATTATTTTTGCTTCATATGAAATTCAAAATGCAAAATAGAACTTTTGGCACCCTTAATATTTGTATTTTATATTTTTGATTTTTTTTAACAATAATTGTTTTTTGAATTATTAGATACCATATGAATTTTGATTACTCATTACACTTCTATTGTTGTCTTGCTGCACCATTAGCTGGAAGAATTTTTTTCTTTTTGTTTTATTTTGTTTAATATGGTGCCCGTGTAAAGAATTCCTGACTCTTTCATTGTTCGCATCCATATGATGCATGTGGTGGGACCCAGAGTAAAAGTGTTAACTCTTTGGCCGAATTAGTGTTTTTCTTTAATAAATAAACTTTGTTAAAAATAATGTTAAATTATAACTATGTCTTTACTCTTTAGTGTACTTAATAGCAATAATTTATGAATTGCTGAGAAGGTATAACAGTATAAGGACCAATTTTGTAGTCCCTAGTCTCATGCCTAATTAAGTTTTCAACCCCAACCGTCGCTAGTGTTCACTAAGATTATGTTTTTGGTTGATACGCGACGTATCGGTCAGCTTGTAATTTTTTTTAAGAGTCTGATCTCGTTACACACTTTTATAAACCGACCCGACCGATTTATACCGATAATTGTCCAAATCCGTTACACTCTGACCGTGAACGACACCACGACTACTAAGATGCATTAATGTGCTCTAATTATTCACCTAATTTGTAGGTAGGAGCACACTTTGAATCAGAATCATGGGGCGTGTACGTACAACATATTCAATCAACCTAAAGCCCCAACTAAATTTTCATTCACACAGACTAATATATAATCTCCATTACTGAATAACTTTTAGATAATCTCTATTGCTAATTTATTTATTTAAATTGTTTTTTTTAGTTGTGCATGCATTGTGTTCCCAAACTTTGGCCTACCAGCACATTGATTTTTTTATTTTATTTTCAATAATCGGGGTGTCCGAGACTTTGACCCAACTAATTCATGAGACCCGTGCAAAGCAACCCCCGACACTAATCGAATAAAACTCAGATTATATATGTTCGAAGTAAAAAAAAAGAAAATTCAAAGCACATTGATTTCTTAATAATGAAAAAACAATGAATAAGCCAGTATATGATCCCCAATAGTTGATTCTATAGGAAGTGAACAAGGTAGAGAATTAACCAACATTTGACATTATTTTTAAAATTGGAGCCATTTGTGACATTTATTAGCTAAGCTTTCATACCTAATTAACTAAGAAATGTATATATTATTAATATATTGCTGAGTTACTTAGTTCAGTGGCCAACTGTATCAAAGCTTCTTGTTAAGTTCTTAAGAATTTAATTTTAAATTTTTTTTTTCTCTTTAGTAATGAAAAATCAACTCATTTGTTAGTCACCTTAGACTTTTAAATCGTTTGCAAATCCTACAAATCACATGCATCATTTAAATCTAGAGGTGAGACTCAAACCATAAATCTAAGGAGAGAATAGCCAGAGACTTTCTTCCAAGACTTTTCCTTCCAAGCTGACGGTGCTGGCTTAGAAACTTGAACAATCCTTTCTTCACACTAACATTAATCCACAGAAGACAAGCCTCACTGAAGACGTGCCACAGAGACAGATATACAGAGACATAGAAGAAGAAGAAGAATTTGTTTATTCCCAATATATAGATAAATCAACAAGTCTGCAATTTATGGCATGCTTAACTTAATTCACTTCCTTTATTTAATTTGTTTATGCTGAAGTTTCATACATAACTCTCTCTCTCTCCCTCACACACACACACACACACATAAAATTAAAACATACTTATCATATAAAAACTACATCAGTAGCAATAGAGTGCTTCTCTGAAGTCTAAACATTGCTTTGTCCAGCTCAGGGCGTGGTGATACCTGCACCAAAGAGGTAAAAATAAATAAATAAATAAAATCACACGTCATATTTTTCTGCAGATGTATAAACACACACATTATATATATGTGTGCCTTTCGACAAAAAATAAATATATATATATATATGGATAATTACAAAAATAAAAAAACATGGAGTTTTGGAGACTAATTCACAAAGTCAAGGAGTCAAACTACACTTGGTATTTTAAGGTACCAATTTTGTGCACATTAGTATCACTCTTGTGCGGAGGTACGTACCACTTTTATATATTGACACACCACATTTGTGCAAATTATTTTGAAGATTTGATTTACACAAAAAAAATATACATATACCTGCCTGCACGAGTATATTAATACATTTATGCACAAGATTGATACTTACATATACAAAAATGATACCTAAACATATTAAAAGGTAATTTGGGTAAATGGCCTGTGTTTTTTCATCTCCACCTTGTACTCTAAAAAAATAATAATAATAAAAAATCCATGATTGTAAAAAACGTTTACTTTGTAAATTGGCCTCCAAATTAAACTACTTGTTTGTGTAATTATCCCATATATATATATATAGAAAGAGGAGGATATTAGAGCTTACTTCCACACTTGTAATGGCGAGGGACTTGGCGTCCACAACCCTGAACGACTTTGATAGCATAATTAACATCGATGAGAGGTGCCAGTTTAGGTGTAATAACAGAACAAACACATTCAACATGGGTAACCCTCACTCTTTCACAGCAAAATGGGCTTGGGGGCTTTCTTGTCAGCACAGGCTTACATGCACTCACCAATATATTCCTCTCTTCATGGCACTGAGCTTCTGTGAGAGCCCCAACACTCCCTGCATTCCACATAACAACAACACCCATTAATGCCACCAACAACACAACACAAGCTCTTGATGACCTACCTATCGCTCTCTTTCCTTCCATCTTCGTTATTTTCTTGCCCTAGCTAATAATACACATATCTTCCACTTCACTACATATCTATATATATTACACACGCATGCATTCATATGTAAGGGTGATTTATGAAAATGCACTTGGTACTTGAGAAAATTACTCTCATGGTCTAAAATCATTATCATATTGAGTAATGAGATAAAAACAATACTAAGTAGACACAAAGAAAAAGACATAACACGTCTGTTTTTCCTTTGACTATATTGGTATATACCATGTGGGTGGAGCCCATTCCACCTCCTCACATTTTGAAATCAAAATTTATTTATGTATAATTTATAATTTATAAATATGTGAAAATAATGAATTTTTATTTTTTTAAAAATAAAAATTTGCCCTCTCACCGAGGAGGGAGGAAAAGTGTCTTGTGTGGACTAACCATTTTTATTTTGTGTTAGACTTTGTCATGACACACTTGTGGACAACATGGTCCCTTAGATTGAATTATTTATTGGGATTGTAAATTTATGAATTATTTTTATTTTTGTGGTTGGATTGTCTCCCACTAAAACTGTGGGCCATATTGTGACATGTATTCTGGATGCGACCTAAACAAAATTGACTTGGTCAACGGGTGAATTTCTTGGTGAACACTCTAAAACAAAACCTACCAATAATATGTACTATATTATCATCATACCTAGTTGCTTTTGTTGACTACATGCCTATGTCTATGGAGAAGAAACTTACAGTAACACTAACAGTTTTGTTAATTGTCCTTGATACATGGATCTGAATTATATTTAGCACAAGACTCGGGTCCTTCTCCGTGTGCTGCCGAGGTAAACCTATAAAATTTAGATACTTGTACAGAACGAATAAAATTGTTTTGGAATGAAGTGATGAATCTGTGATTGATGTGGATACCGGTGGGATTGATTGAATGGATTTGGAGGGTTGTTGATTTGGTTGTTGTTGTTGGTGGTGGTGTCAAACTGAATAGAGTCAATGATTGAAGAGCTGAACAGTGTTACGAGAGAAGATAATCATTACTCAAAATGAAAAAAAAAAAAAATACGGTTTAACTCGATGGATAATATTCATCTTCAAATTATATCTATTTTAGACAAGTATCGAAATTTTATTGATCCACGAGATGAAGTTGATTCTCTTTTAAGAGAACCAAAGTCCTATCCTTATATTTATATTATTATTGTTGGCATAGAAGAAGATTTATGTAATTTGTTTTTTTTATAAATTGATATGGTGAGTCATTGGTGATAGTTTCCTTAAATCTGATTCCTAATTGATACTACTGATTTTTCTTAAATGAGGATTTGTCTTAATTAGAACAATATTGTAATTATTTATTGTGTTGTGATTTTTTTATTGAGACATGCTTAATAAGAAGAATTCTACTCCTTTGGGAGAACCCAGTAATATTTTGCATTGTCTTCTCATTTTTATCTTATATTATTCTGCACTTATATAGTCCATCTTGTGTTTTTTTTTTTTTTTAATGAGTACAATGCTTTTTGAGTTCAAATAATTTTGAGGTCTAGTGTAAGATATATGCTTCTCCATTGGATACTCTTCGTCCCAAACAAAAAGCATCAACTTCTGTCATCATTTGTTTAGCTTTCGCCATGTCTACACATCGGGGAGACCTTCGGTAATCTTTCATTAGAGGTCTTACCATTGATGAAAAACTGTAGTGTTGTTATGCGGATGGTCTTCTTGTGATAATCCTGTGGGCAAGTGTGCCGTGACTCTTGGGCTTTATTCCAAAAGATCTCATACTAATTGGAGTGGCACACCTATATATAAGTACTTCACCTTTTCCTCTCTCAGGCGATGTGGCCTGTCAGTCAGTATCTCTCGCACCCACCCACGACACACCCGCCTACAGGGTCATCACAATCTACTCCCTTGAAGGTTTTTTTTTTTTCAATAATTGAAGTATTTAGGGTTTTGTCCCACTTATTTCACGAAATATGTGCAAAACACCCTCTCACACACGAATGAGGTAAAACTCTGATCATATCTACAGCAGTGATCCTAAGAAATTGGCATACCCCTTGTCAAGCAGCACAGAACTTTTACAGACAAGCAGCATTGTAGTATTAATAGCTGCCATACCCCAAGTCAATTTCTTTCAAAAAAAAATTATTTAATTATAATATTTTTGTTTTTTACTAGAGGAATGTACTCCCTCATTTGGTCGAACCAATCTAGCTTGAGTCGAGAAATAAAAAATAAATAAATAGAACACTCAACATTAACTCTTTTTATTATTCAACTCTGTTTTCTCTCTCTCTCTCTCTCTCTCTCTCTCTCTCTCTCTTGCAAGTAAAATAAATCCACTTTTAGAACACTCAACATTTCTCTTTAAAAATTTGAAGAATCTATCACTAAACATTTGCATAAAATTTCATAAAACTCTAGGTGGCTGTATCAACGTCATCTTTGTATATCTATTTACTCTATAAAAAGTGTATTTTATTTGTATTTTTGATATACACTTTTTTGTAATAATAATATATACTTTTCAAATAACTATTAACACCTATTCTAAAAGTCACCTTTTATTATTGATATTTATTAAATCATTAATTTTATTTAATAAATAAATACAACTTTTCAAATAACTACTAACACATTTTCTAAAAGTCACCTTTTAACTGCACTTTGTATTTTTTATATATACTTTTTTATAATAATAATATATAATTTTCAAACCTTTTATTATTTATATACAATTAAATTATTTAATTTATTTTAATAAATAAATTTGACCTTCCAAATAACTACTAATTGTGGGCCATCTTGTGACATGTATACTGGATGCGACCTAAACAAAATTGACTTGGTCAACGGGAGAATTTCTTGGTTAGCACTCAAAAACAAAACCTACCAATAATATGTACTATATTATCGTCATACCTAGTTGATTTTGTTGACTACATGCCAATGTCTATGGAGAAGAAACTTACAGTAACAGTAACAGCTTTTGTTGACTACATGCCAATGTCTATGGAGAAGAAACTTACAGTAACAGTAACAGTAACAGTAACAGCTTTGTTAATTGTCCTTAATACATGGATCTGAATTATATTTAGCACAACACTTGGGTACGTCTCCGTGTGCTGCCGTGGTAGACCTATAAAATTTAGATACTTATGTAGAACGAATAAAATTGTTTTGGGATGAAGTGATGGATCTGTGATTGATGTGGATACCGGTGGGATTGATTGAATGGATTTGGAGGGTTGTTGATTTGGTTGTTGTTGTCGTCGTTGGTGGTGGTGTCAAACTGAATAGAGTTACCCATTGAAGAGTTGAACAGTATTATGAGAGAAGATAATCATTACTCAAAATGAAAAAAAAAAAAAAAATTCGGTTTAACCCGATGAATAATATCCATTTTCAAATTATATTTATTTTAGACAAGTATCAAAATTTTATTGGTCCACGAGATGAAGTTGATTCTCTTTTAAGAGAACCAAAGTATTGTCCTTATATTTATATTATTATTGTTAGCATAGAAGAAGATTTATGTAATTTGTTTTTTTTATAAATTAATATGGTGAGTGATTGGTGATAGTTTTCTTAAATCGTGATCCCTAATTGATACTACTGATTTTTCTTAAATGAGATTTGTCTTAACTAGAACAATATTATAACTATTTATTGTGTTGTGATTTTTTTATTGAGACATGCTTAATAAGAAGAATTCTACTTCTCTGGGTGAACCAAGTAATATTGTTGCATTGTTTTCTCATTTTTATCTTATATTATTATGCACTTATATAGTCCATTTTGTTTTTGTTTTTTTTTTTTAATGAGTACAATGCTTTTTGAGTTCAAATAATTTTGAGGTTAAGCGTAAGATATATG
Organism: Cornus florida; assembly: GCF_030987335.1. Classification (NCBI taxonomy): domain Eukaryota; kingdom Viridiplantae; phylum Streptophyta; class Magnoliopsida; order Cornales; family Cornaceae; genus Cornus; species Cornus florida. Next base: position 49,436,644 of record NW_026775579.1, on the reverse strand, counting down.
CTTCTCCATTGGATACTCTTCATCCCAAACAAAAAGCATCAACTTCTGTCATGATTTGTTTAGCTTTCGCCATGTCTACACATCGGGTAGACCTTCGGACTATCACCAATCACTCACCAGATTAATTTATAAAAAAAACAAATTACATAAATTTGTCTTAACTAGAACAATATTATAACTATTTATTGTGTTGTGATTTTTTTTATTGAGACATGCTTAATAAGAAGAATTCTACTTCTCTGGGTGAACCAAGTAATATTGTTGCATTGTTTTCTCATTTTTATCTTATATTATTATGCACTTATATAGTCCATTTTGTTTTTGTTTTTTTTTTTTAATGAGTACAATGCTTTTTGAGTTCAAATAATTTTGAGGTTAAGCGTAAGATATATGCTTCTCCATTGGATACTCTTCATCCCAAACAAAAAGCATCAACTTCTGTCATGATTTGTTTAGCTTTCGCCATGTCTACACATCGGGTAGACCTTCGGTAATCTTTCATTAGAGGTCTTACCATTGATGAAAAACTGTAGTGTTGTTCAGCGGATGGTCTTCTTGTTTTCAGTTCTTGTTTTTTTGGATAATCGCGATGTTTAGAGTTTTGTCCCAATTAATTCAGGAAATCTGTGCAAAACACTCTCCCACACACAAATGAGGTAAAACTCCGATCATATCTACAGCAGTGACCCCTAAGAAATCGGCATACCCCTTGTCAAGCAGCACAGAACTTTTACAGAAAAGCAGCATTGTAGTACTATTAGTTGCCATACCCCAAGTCAATTTCTTTCAAAAAAAAATTATTTAATTATAATATTTTTGTTTTTTACTCGAGGAATGTACTCACTCATTTGGTCGAACCAATCTAGCTAGAGTCGAGAAATGAAAAATAAATAAATAGAACACTCAACATTAACTCTTTTTATTATTCAACGCTGTTTTTTCTCTCTCTCTCTCCTATACATTCGCATAAAATTTCATAAAACTCTAGGTGGCTGTATCAACGTCATCTTTATATATATACATATCTATTTACTCTATAAAAAGTGTATTCTATTTGTATTTTTGATATATACTTTTTTGTAATAATAATATATATATTCCAAATAACTATTAACACCTCTTCTAAAAATCACCTTTTATTATTTATATTTATTAAATCATTAATTTTATTTTATAAATAAATGTGAGTTTTCAAATAACTACTAACACATCTTCTAAAAGTCACCTTTTAACTACACTTTGTATTTTTTATATACAATTTTTTGTAATAATAATATATAATTTTCAAATAACTACTAACACCTCTTCTAAAAGTCACATTTTATTATTTATATATAATTAATTTATTTTAATAAATAAATTTGACTTTTCAAATAACTACTAACACCTCTTCTAAAAGCCACCTTTTAATTGCAAACACTTATTTATCACCCTATATCTCACTCCTCTCTATTTCTTTCCATCTCTCTTTGAAAATAATTTCTTTACAAAAAATTTGTTAAATGTTTCTTCTTCCACAAACAATTTTAACGACTTTAAGAGTAGACTCGTCTTTTAGTTCATGTACATCAAATTATAACTCAAAACCCTTTCAAAAAAATTTTTTAAAGGTATATTATAATATGGATTGAAGAACAATTTATATATCTTATCTTTTTATCTAATCATATATATATTTATATTGTTTCAATTCATACATAATTAGTACATGAAGAGTTATTATATTTTATATGTTCTCCTAATAGTTCAGTTCTTGAATTCTTTTATTACGATGTGAAAGAAATATGCATGAATATTAAATTTGTTCTGTTCAGAAAAATTACATAGATAAAATATATGAAATATTGTATTTTATATGCAATATACGTGTACAAGTATATATAGATAACTGACGCGTATGATCATTGATTGAAATGTCAGTTAGTTATCATAGAATTCTTTCACGAATGAATCATTTTATATTCAATACATAATTAGTACATGAGGAGTTTTTATATTTTATATGTTAAAGTTTATTCAACTTTGATTTTTATACCTTATAAAAGTGTATTTGATTTATAATATTTATATACATTTTAAATGAGAGTGGAAGACTTGATAAATGTTTTTTTTATGAACGTGACAATCTTGGAGCCTTTCAACTCTCCAATTGGCCAGAAGTTTTTTAGTCTCTATTACTTTAAGATGCTTTTACTGATATTTTATTGGATTGTTATTATTTTGTAATACTTTATTTGTACTATTTATATTCTGCTCTAACTAAGTGTTTTGGTCTAACTACATCCTGATCATGTTTAAATATTAAAAAATTCCCATTCTCTACGTATATGACGTGTTTACTGTTCTTTGTTGTTTTTTTGTCTAATTTTGTGTTCCTTTCCTATTTAATTTTTTAAGAAATATTGTTCTTTTATATACGTTTGTCTAATTATCTCTAAAGTATTTATGATTCCATTATATACTTTGTTTATATTTGGAAGTCTATTCCATGAAAATTTTTGGAAGCATTGAGAAATTGCAATGTAAAAAAAAATAAAATAAAATAAAATAAAAAATACTGAGAAATTAAGAAATTCTCTAGAGTTACATTTAGAATAAAACGGCATTTAGTTCAACTAGTTTAATATATACTTTATCTGTAATATGTGTATTACATATACATATATATGTGTATATATATCATTAGAAACCAATTTCTATTTACTTATATCGATTTTTTTTTTTTTTTTAAAAAAAAAAAAAAGCATGGATAGGATCTTCAATTGAAAAAATATTAGATCATCTCAATACATCATATTCATCAAATAAAAACTCACGTTAATTTCACTTCTTTAGTCATTTATATTACTGAAAGTCACAATTTTTTTTTAAAAAGTATCATAAACTAAAACTCTTCTTAAATGTGAAATTTTTTTTCTTTTTTACTCTTCAAGCAGCGTAAAAGTTATTTTCTAAATTCTTTCATAAGTAGAGAAGCTTTACAATCCTTGACTAAAAGTCAATCTCTTTAAATAATAAATTATTAATATTAAATAATAAATTAATAAATATATGTCTAATTCAAAAATTAAAAGTTGTGTTTATTCAACCGCATTGGAATAAAAAGCTCATAACATTCTTGTATATAAAGTTATTCAATTTTACTGAAATTGATATAATTAAACATCTTTTAAAGAAACCAGATGATGGCTGAAAGTTACAAATTTCATTTATAAATAAATCTCTCCTGACGAATTTTAGTTATCTCTGAATTTCTGGTATATATTAATTCCATGTATTGAAATCTATTCATATGAAAAAGTATGAATTTGAATTTATTTAGAGTGTTGGAAGAATTTATTGGATAAAAATGAAAGTGTCATGAAGGTGAGAGTGAAACACATAAATGTTATACTTCTTTTCTGAATTTAGAAATTAGAGAGACACACTTATAAGTATTATACAGAGTGAAATAGGTAAGTGTTATAATCCTTTTTCGAATTTAGAAACGTTTATTGTGCGTAGATAGACACACTTTTAACAGTAAACACTTGTAGAAAAATTAGACTGTTCATAATTATAGATTTTATTTATTAATATATCATAATACTTACTCTATATCATAATAATTATGTGTGAACAACTTTAAGGTCTCTATATAATATACTATCATGTATATTATATTCTATTAAGTCATACATAACAAAAATAATAATAAAAAATCGATATAAGACGGGCATATATAATTATTTAATTTTTATTGCATGTTTTTAAACCTATTTATAAAAAAATGTAATGTGTTATATGTAGTATTTATAAACGTAATGTTATATTCTAATACATCCTATGATTTGATATAATAAATCTCTTGTACAATTGATTCAATAGTCTTTTACATTGCTTTGCAAAATAAAATTATATTCTTTAATTGTTCGGCTATAAATACCACAAGAATATTAGGATTTGCATAAGATTTTAGATAAAGAGACTTTGAAGATGATAAAAGTCTTATATATATTTGAAATTAATAGTCAAATAGTTATTCGGATGATAAATAATAACTTAAAGTTTTGAATTTATTTTGCTCTAAATTTATAAATACATAAACTAAATTAATTTAACACAAGTTACTTTAATTTCATTTTAGATTTTATTTCTCTATTTAATTTTCAAATTATTTTTACATATCATTTAAATTATTTTACTATCTCAAAATATTGCTAAATTCAAATTCAATCACATGCATCGCACATGATTCTACCCCCCGCGCGCGCGCGCGCGGGGGGGGGGGGGGGGGGGGGGGGGGCATGTGTTACCAGACACTGCTGACAAAATCTGAAGAGTCAAGACCAATGAGTAAGTGGTATCTTCTTGGAACAGTCCCAGACCAGTTTACTTTGACTTGTAATGTTTAAGAAAGACTTCCACGCAGAGCAATCATCAAAAACAGTAAGGTTCAATTTGTCCGTCTCAATATAATAAGTCCATTTCCGTCTATTAAAAATTGATTCTGTTTGGAATTAAATACTGTATATAATAAGTCTAATATTAAAAAAAAAAAAAAAAAAAAAAATGTTTTGTTAACCTAATACATGGAGCTTAGACCGCGTTAGTTGCTATAGGCTTGACCGATTCAAAGAGTCCACACAAAACGCATGAATCTGGACATATATGCCTCTATGTGCATTTCTTTTCATTATGCCTGTAAATGCATTGTCTTTTATCTTTTGACTAAGCCCATGGAAGAGCTAATAGGCAAGGGCCAATATAACTTCACCATGATAATTTAGTCTACTGCCATGTCACACATCTAGCGTTGTTTTTTTTTTAGCAGTACTTTCCCATCTTGCAAGGTTCAGACTTCCAACCACAAGAGTATTACACCTTTTTTTTTCCGATAATTGGGATGTTCGGAGTTTTTACACCGATTAATTTTCGAGACTGTGTAAGGCGTTCAACCCCTACGCGGATTGAGTAAAGCTCGAACTATGTCCACGAGTGTGGCCCCTAAGGAATTTTTTAGACCTAAAAGGAATTAATCATGAGATATGATACTTTGTGCTACACCAGAATCTAAATCTTTTCCAACTAAGTCATCCCCTATGGGTTATGTACATCACATAGTTGGGATCTAAATAATCCATAAAAATTAAAGAGTAAGTCAAGTGCTAACACATATGCTATCTAGGGATGGCAACGAGGTGGAGATAGGTAAACCCTACTCCACTCCATTAGAAAAACTGTCATATCAACTCCACCCCTATTCCGAGACCGGTTTGTAATTGATATACCATCGCTCCTACTCCGGCAGACAAAGTACCAAGTTCACCCCGCGTACTCTGTTTAATTACGATGTGGGGCGAGTTATGCCATACAGTATAAAAAATAAATAAACAAACAAACAAACAAACTAGCCCAATGTGTTGGCTGTGGTTTTTTCATTTGTGAACTGAAGAGTGAAGAGAAAGTAAAGTTGATTCCTTGGCCAGAAGGGCTTGGGTCCTTGAATGGCTTAATCGTTGATTGATTCCTTACTAAGTACCAAGGGCATAGCTAGGGGTGGGCGCAAGCCCACTCCTAAATTTTTTTTTATTATTATTATTTTATATTATAGTCAATTTTAGCCCCGCCCCAAAATAAATAAATAAATATTACTATTTTTAGTCTACCCAATTGACAATTCCTAAATCCGCCTTTGCTAAGTACCAAATATTACTAGTAATATATTAATCCACACACACACACACACACATATATATATATATTAATGGTACATATATAATCGGGGAGGGGGTGGGGCGGGTTCATCATTAAATCCGCCCCCACTCCAAACCCGCTTCAGGTTTTCAATTATTTTACCATATCCACCGCAAATCCATATAGGGAGTTACTAAATTCGCCCCATTGGGACAGGGCGGGGCGGAAACCCGCTGGACCGGAAGAAATTGTCATCCCTAATGCTATCAATCACTGCATCGGGAAGCACATTCACAGTTTTGAACTCAAGCTATCTGCATCCCATCTTGCGTAGGGATTTGATCCTATGGGCCCTGAATGCGGCTTGCATGGAGTCCAAAATGAAGCTTGAGTATGGCTCTATGCTTGTGTACCAAAATGGTACGTTAACACTAAAAGTCTAGAACCTTGTAATGGGTGACAAAACACACAAAATCTCCTCCAGCACAAAAGGGGATCCTCTTTCCACGAGCTTCATTTTAGTGCAAAGGCACCAAATCCCCTCCCACATAGAAGGAATCCTCCTTTCCCCAGGCTAACAAGTGAGGGGTGAGGGCATGAATTAATTAGAGCGCCCTTGTGACATATCTTTTTTCTTTTAAAAGAAAAAAAAAAAATTTGAGACGCATGTCATAACCGATCATTATTTTGACAGCCTTTTAAATTAAGGTATTTGTGTATAATGGGTAAATACAAGGATACCCTGAGCATTTCTTGGAGCCCAAAGGGCTAGAAGGAACCAAAAAAGGCCCACACAACCAACAAAGGGAACCAAACTCCAAAGACTTGCAACTACAATGCCCATATTCCAGACTCTGGAGCCCAAAGGGCCAGGAAGAACCATTATTGTTGTGAATTTGGATTTCAAAATATTAATATTTCTGTAAAAAAAAAAAAAAAAAAAGGGAGGAATCATGAAATCTAACCGAACTAAACCGTGTTTCACAGTTTGATTTGGTTTGATTCTTTTGATAAAATGATTCAGTTTGGTTCTAATTTTTTTAAAACCATCATAAATAATTTGATTTTAAAAAAAAATCCGAAACCAGTTCAAAGTGAACCCCTAATTATAAGAAAAAGACCAATTCCATTGTTTAGTTATTACGGATCATTATTATGATTATTTTCTCATATGATTGGTAGACCACATAAACGTGGAGAAGAGAGAGGGTGGTGGGGGCCATAAAAAGAATATGTGGATAAGGAGAAATATATATGGGTGTCATCAGCCCTTTATCCACTCTTTGGAGACTCAAGTTTCTCAAGAACCAAACACAATTTATGCTGAATAGTTGCTGAAATAAAGTAGGAGAATTTACAAGTTCCTGGTGGTAGAGAAATGGCTAAGCTCTTTCTCTGTTGCGACTGGAAAATTTTGCCAGAATTACCAGTTCATGCTCACTTCAATACTACGTGTACAATTGGTGAACACAAAAGAGGGAGCACATTAATACCATTCGCCGCCAACTCTTTCTCCCTTAATTCGGTATGTTCTCTTACTTTCTAACTCCTACATCCATATAGCACACAAATACAAATACATACATACATATATATATATATAGTGAAAGAGGGCAGACTTTGGTGCGTGAAAAATTCGTAATTGTGATATGAATGTCACGAGTTTGAAATTACAATGGTCTCTTCTCATGGGAGGTAAAAAAATATATTTTTATATTATTATACAAGTAAAAGATTAAATGATTATAAGAAAGAGCATTCAAGAAATGTTGAGAACATATAATGCATAAATAAATAAATAACTAAGGGAAAGTAGATAATTATATATATAAATATTCATTATAATAAGTCTAGCATGAATGTTTTGTTAATTGTGGGAGTCTCTCAGTCTCATATGCATACTTACGGTTTAATTAATTGTGGGAAATAAATGGATAAAATAGGATCACCAACAATTTTTATGTTGAAGTATAAGATTAAAAGGAGAACACTACAAATTACTTTACCAATTGTGCTCAATATATATATATATATATATATATGACAATGTCACTGAACCTACCAAGGTCATTGCTATTCTCATTGTCAATTCCCTAACCATTTTTAATCATTACAAAAAATTTATGCCATTGTAATTTGACAATTACAATGTTAATTTATATTGTATTGAATCATATGATCTGTAGATCGGAAAAAGGTGCCAAAAATGTGCAGGCAAAGGTGCTATAGAGTGTCCTGGATGTAAGGTACTGTCATTTAACTCAAATTTCTTATATATATCTATACTATTATTAAATGTGTAAAGTGTTTCAGTTTCAGTATTTCAGTATTTATTTATTTATATAAAAAATATTTATTAATTGATGTAAAAATAGTTTTTGTAAAAATAGTTTATATAAAACTTTAAAAATTACCTAATAAAATCAATCACATTCTATATAAAACTCTTATTTTTAGTTATTTTTTATGGATAATTATAGTTTTTATAAAACTTTAAAAATTACCTAATAAAATCAATCACATTCTATATAAAACTCTTATTTTTAGTTATTTTTTATAGATAATTATTACAATATAACCGGCCCGGCCCAATTATGATTATGTCATTATCAGAAAAGGACACATGTCATCATCCTATTCATCCAAGAAGTCTATAAATAGAGGCATGGAGGAAGGAGGAAGGGGTACAGAAATTGAGAATTCTAGAAATCCAGAATTCCAGAGTAAAATACAGAAACTGAGTTTTTTTATTTATATAAAAAATATTTATTAATTGAGTTGAATTTCAGAGTAAAATACAAAAGCTCTGTCAAAAGTTTTTAGTATTTATTTATTTATATAAAAAAATATTTATTAATTGATATAAAAAGAGTTTTTATCTATATTATTATTATTAGATGTGTAAAGAGTTTCATTATTTATTTATATAAAAAAATATTTATTGAATAATATGAAAAGAGTTTTAACCTATTTATCTATTTATTATTATCCATTTTTAATAAAAGAAAATCTAATTAGACAAGATTTATTAATATAAAAAATATTTATTAATTGATATATAAAATAAAATAATTTTTATAAAACAATACCACAAATTAGCTTTTATTATGAGTATCTTAATAAAATTAAAACTAATTAGACAAGTATATATTTAAAGAAAATAAAATAATTTCAATAAAACTCTATTACAAATTACCTATTTTATTATCAATATAGATATATTTAAAGAGTTTGTATAAAACTCTAACACAAATTACCAATTTATCAATTTATTATGAGTTTTTTAATAAAAGAAAACCTAATTAGACAAGTATTATTAATATAAAAAATTATTTATTAACTGATATAAAAGGAGGTTTTTAAAGAGTTTTTAAAACACAAATTACCTATTTATCTATTTATTTTGAGTTTTTTTTACTAAAAGTAAATCTAATTAGACAAGAATTATTAAAATAAAAAATATTTATTAATTGATATAAAAAGAGTTTTTAAAAGAGTTTATATTAAACTCTAACACAAATTACCTATTTATTTATTTATTACAAGTTTTTTAACAAAAGAAAATCTAATTTACCTAATAAAACCAATCACATTTTATCTAAAACTCTTATTTTTAGTTTTTTTTTATGGATAATTATAATTTTTATAAAAATCTAAAAATTACCTAATAAAATCAATCATATTCTATATAAAACTCTTATTTTTAGTTATTTTTTATGGATAATTATCACAATATAACCGGCCCGGCCCAGTTATGATTATGTCATTATCAGAAAAGGACATATGTCATTATCCTATTCATCCAAGAAGCCTATAAATAGAGGCATAGAGGAAGGAGGAAGAGGTACAGAAATTGAGAATTTTAGAAATCTAGAATTCCAGAGTAAAATACAGAAGTTCTGCCAAAAAGTTTCAGTATTTATTTATTTATATAAATAAATATTTATTAATTGATATAAAAAGAGTTAAATTCCACAGAAAAATACAGAAACTCTGTCAAAGAGTTTGAGTATTTAAATATTTATTTATTTATGTAAAAAAATATTTATTAATTGATATAAAAAGAGTTTTTATCTATACTATTATTAGATGTGTAAAGAGTTTCAGTATTTATTTATTTATGTAAAAAAATATTTATTAAATAATATGATAAAACACTAAATTCTACATAATAAAATTTAAATTAACCTATTTATCTATTTATTATTATCAATTTTTTAAAAAAATAAATCTAATTAGACAAGAATTATTAATATAAAAAATATTTATTAATTGATATATAAAAGAAAATAATTTTTATATAACTCTACTATGAGTTTCTTAATAAAATTAAATCTAATTAGACAAGTATATATTTAAAGAAAATAAAATAATTTCTATAAAACTCTATTACAAATTACTTATTTTATTTTCCATAAAACACTACCAACAGAGTTTCTATAAAACTCTAACACAAATTACCTGTTTATCTATTTATTATAAGTTTTTTAATAAAAAGAAACCTAATTAAACAAGTATTATTAATATAAAAAATTATTTATTAACTGATACAAAAAGAGGTTTTAAAAGAGTTTTTAAAAAACTTTAACACAAATTACCTATTTATCTATTTATTATTAATTTTTTAATGAAACTAAATGTAATTAGACAATAATTATTAAAATAAAAAATAATTATCAATTGATATAAAAAGAGTTTTTAAAAGAGTTTATATTAAACTCTAACACAAACTACCTATTTATTTATTATAACTTTTTTAATAAAAGAAAATCTAAGTAGACAAGAATTATTAATATAAAAATTATTTTAATTGATATAAAAAATAAAATAATTTTTCTAAAATTCTACCACAAATTACCTTTTATTATGAGTTTTTTTTTTAATCTAATTAGAAAGGAATTATTAAAATATAAAAATATTTATTAATTCATGTAAAAAGAGTTTAAAAATATTTTCTATAATACTCTAACATGTATTACAAATTACAAATTTTTAATAAAAGAAAATCTAATTTTCAGAGTAAAATACAGAAATTCTACCAAAGTGTTTCAGTATTTATTTAATTATATAAAAAAATATTTATTAATTAATATAAAAAAAGATTTTATCTATGCTACTATTAAATGTGCAAAGAGTTTCAATATTTAAGTATCTATTTATAAAAATATATATATATATTAGTTGATATGAAAAGTATTTCAAAAAAAAAAAAAAAAAATTCTATCAAACTCGAAAATCTATCTAATAAAATTTAAATTAAATTATTTATCTATTTATTATTATGAATTTTTTAATAAAAGAAAATTGAATTAGACAAGAATTATTAACATAAAAAATACTTATTAATTGATTTATAAAATAAAATAATTTTTCTAAAACTCTACCACAAATTAACTTTTATTATGAGTTTCTTAATAAAATTAAATTTAATTACACAATGATATATTTAAAGAAAATAAAATATTAAATGTGCAAAGAGTTTCAGTATTTATTTATTTATATAAAAATATATTTATTAATTTATATGAATAGAGTTTTTATAAAAAAAAAAATAAATAAAAGAAAAAAAAAAAACTCTATAAAACTTTAAAATCTACCTAATAAAATTCAAATTAACCTATTTATCTATTTATTATTATGAATTTTTTAATAAAAGTAAATCTAAAGTTTCAGTATTTATTTATTTATTTAAAAAATATTTATTAAATGTGCAAAGAGTTTCAGTATTTTAGTATTTATTTATTTATATAATAAAATATTTATTAATTGATATGAAAACTGTTTTTATAGAAAAAAAACTTCTATAAAACTCTAAATTTACCTAATAAAATTCAAATTAACCTATTTATTATTATGAATTTTTTTATAAAAGAAAACCTAATTTTATGAGTAAATACAGAAGTTGTGCCACGGTGTTTAAGTATTTATTTATTTATATAACAAAATATTTATTAATTGATATAAAAAAAAGTTTTTAATAATAGTATTATTACATGTGCAAAGAGTTTCAGTATTTAACTATCTATTTTTATAAAAAAAAATATTTATTAATTGATATGCAAAGAGTTTTTAGAAAAAAAAAAAAAAAAAAAAAATGTCAATCAAACCCTAAAATCTATCTAATAAAATTTAAGTTAATCTATTTATTATTATGAATTTTTAAATAAAAGAAAACCTAATTAGACTAGAATTGTTAATGTAAAAAATATTTATTAATTGATATAAAAAATAAAATAATTTTTTCTAAAACCCTACCACAAATTAACTTTTATTATGAGTTTCTTAATAAAATTAAATCTAATTAAACAAAGATATATTTAAAGAAAATAAAATAATTTTTATAAAACTCTATCACAAATCACAAATTTTATTTTCAATAAAACACTATCATAGTAGACAAAGATATAGTATTAAAGAGTTTCTATAAAATTTTAACTCAAATTTTCTATTTATATATATATTAATTATTTTTTAATAAAAGGAGATCTAATTAGACAAGTATTATTAATATAAATAATTATTTATTAATTTATCTAAAAAGAGTTTTTAAAAAAGTTTCTATAAAACTATATCACAAATTACCTATGCATCTATTTATTATGAGTTTTTTTAATAAAATAAAATCTAATTAGACAAGCATTATTAAGATTAAAAAATATTTATTAATTAATATAAAAATAGGTTTGAAAAGAATTTCTATAAAACTCTAACACAAATTACCTATTTATTTATTTATTATGAGTTTTTTTAATAAAAGGAAATATAATTAGACAAGAATTATTAATATAAAAAAATATTTATTAATTGATATAAAAAGTATTTTTTAAAGAATTTCTATTAAACTGTAACACAAATTACCTATTTATTTATTTATTATAAATAGATTTCCAGAAATATAGTATTTTCTATAAAACTTTACCACAAATTATCTATTTTATTTTCTTTAAAATTCTATCACATATAACTTGTTTTTATCTATTTATTGTGAGTTTTTTGGTGAAGGAAATCTAATTAGACAACGATATATTTAAAAAAAATAAAATATATTTTTAAAAGAGTTTATATAAACTTTTAATAAAAATTACCTATTTATGTATTTAATATGAATTTTTTAATAAAATATAATATAACTAGACAAGAATTATTAATATAAAAAATATTTAATAATTGGTATAAAAAATAATATAATTTTTCTAAAGCTCTACCACAAATTATGTTTTATTATGAGTTTTTTAATATTAAAAAAAAATCTAATTAGACAAAAATATATATATTTAAAGAAAATAAATAATTTATATAAAATTTTACCGCAAATTATCTATTTTATTTACAATGAAACTCTATCACATTAGATAAAGATATATTTAAATAGTTTTTACAAAACTCTAACACAAATTACCAAAACTTTACCACAAATTAAGTATTTTATTTTCTTTAAAACTCTATCGCATGTAATCTGTATTTATCTATTTATTATAAGTTTTCTAATAAAATAAAATCTAATTAAATTAGGATATATTTAAAGAAAATAAAACAATTTCTATCACTCTATCACATTAGACAAGGATATATTTAAAGAAAATATATAATAATATAATAATACATATAAATAAAATATAAATGTTAAAGAATTTGAACATTTCAGTATTTATTTTTTAATATAAAAAATATTTATTAATTAATACAAAAAGAGAACTTTATCACATATAAGTATATAACCCTTGTATTTATCTATTTTTTGTGAGTTTTTTAATAATAAAAAAATCTAATTTTACAAAGATATATCTAAATAAAATAAAATAATTTCTATAAAATTCTATCACAAATTACATATTTAAAGAAAATAAAATATAACCTAGGGTCTTCCAAAAACCACAAACTCCATATAATTAATTTTTATATCAATTTCAATCTAATGTATAATTAGTATAATTGAATTTCTATTTTAAAATTTAATTAAAAATTAATATAATTGAATTTCTATTGTAAATTAAAAATTATACTAAATTTCAAATTATCTAATAAAATTCAAATCACAAATTACCTAATAAAATTCAAATTACTTAAAAAAATTTGTTACTTTGCAAAACTCAAATATTTCACTATTAAAATAAAAAATTATTATTTAATAAAAAATAAAATATACATATTTCAGGATTAATATAAAAATATAAAAGAATTTATTAATTTACGAAACTTAAACTCTATCACCAATTTCAAAATATTTCAGTATTTATTTATTAATATAAAATAAATTTTTATTAATCAATATGAAGACAAAAATTTTATAAGTTACAAAATATTCACCATGTGCATCGCACGTGCCTTTTCCTAGTATATATATATATATATGTCTTGCAAATAAAAAATAGTATATATATATATGGATTATATACATATAACTTACTAATATATATATATATATATATATATATATATATATATATATATATATATATATTTATGCATGTTTTTGTTCACTCAGGGAACAGGAAAGAATAAGAAGAATGGGAACATCTTCGAGCGTTGGAAGTAAGTTAATTTTTCCCTGCTTTTTAAAAGGAATTGTTACAATTAATCATGAACAAATTAAAAAATATATTTATGGTTTGGATTTTTTCCCTCTAATTTATATTTTAATGTGAATTATCTTTAGATGCTTTGATTGCCAAGGATTTGGATTAAAGAGTTGTCCCAGTTGTGGAAAGGGAGGACTAACTCCAGAACAGAGAGGAGAAAGATAATCTGCTCATGTGTTTGAAATTATATATATATGTATGTATGTATGTATTTACATATAGATATATAACTTTATGTAAATCTCTAATTTGCAAGGTTCAGCAAGTCAAATAATGTTTGCAAATATTGCTAACACATTGCACGCTGTAATATATAATGGAATATTAGTGTACTCTGTGCATAAATACAGGCAAATGAGATCCACTATGTTTAATTTGCTATAGTAATATCTTTCTTTTCTTTTTTTTCATTTTTTTTTTTTTGGCTTGCTTATATATGTTCCATCGCCATTCACCAAAAATTTATATGAAATTCAAAAAAATCTAAATGGTGAATTTCACCATTATTATTGGTGAATAAAAAAAGGTGAAATTCTTTATCATTGGAAGTGACAAAATTTTAATTAAATGTGATAAAATTGCATCGCCATAAACAAGAAGGAAAAAAAAGGCACCCAGGAGAATTTGGGTTGTTAATGACTACAAAATTAATAAATGTCCAAGGCTCTGATTGTTTGCATCTAAAATGCTTTTTAAAAAAATATTTTTTTATTTTTTGGTGTTTGATTACCGTAAAATATTTACGAAAAAAAAAATTAACAAAAATTACTTATTCATTAATTAGGGTGTGCTAAGGACTCGTGCAAGACCCTCCACCCAACACGGAATGAGTAAGCTTTGACTTTGTCAGTGGGCTTGATCCCTAAGGAATTGTTTGAACTTAGAAATAATCGAATCTGAGACCTAATATTTCACGAAGAACCCCAAATTTTTTCTAACTAGTTCAACCCTTACGTAATTTAAGAGTTATTGTGGATGGGAATTAGATTTGGGCATCTTCAATCCAAAGTTCTTTAGGAAAAATAAAATAAATAAAAAAATAAATTAATGACTACGAAATTAATAAATGTCTAAGGCTCTGATTATTTGGATGTAAAATATTTTTTTATTTTTTGGTGTTTGATTGTCGTAAAATATTTACGAAAAAAAAAAAGAATACCTTAACAAAAAATTATTTATTCATTAATCAGGGTGTCCTAAGGACTCATGCAAGGCCCTCCCCCCAACACGGAATGAGTAAGCTTGGACTATATGGCTTGGTCCCTGAGAAATTATTTGCACTTAGAAAGAATTGAACCTGAAACTTGATATTTCATGATGCACTTCAAAATTTTTCCAGCTAGTTCAACCCTTACGGTTATTTTAGAGTTATTGTGGATGGGAATTAGATTTGGGCATCTTAATCCAAAGTTCTTTAGGAAAAAAAAATTATAATAATAAATAAATAAATTTATTTGAATGTGGACTTGTTAAAACATCCCACCAGTATTTACATATAAAACATCCCCTCTATATATGTTTTTCTCGAACTCCCATCAAATCTTCAATAAATACTTAAGGCCAAAGACCATTTCATAAGGAATATGTTAATGTACATGTGACCTTGGTACATATGACCTTTTTTTAACTCAGCGCTATCTTTCGAAGTTACAGGAGTTTAGAAAGTTTTCGGTCCATACAGGTTGTCATGTCATTTTCTGTTGGGCGTCTAAGTGGTGCTTACGAAAAATTCCCAATCCATGCAGGTTGCCATATCATCTCCTGTCGGGCATCTGCATGGCATAACCTCTGTTGGGAATCTGCATGGCATAACCGCTGGATGTGCTCCGCGAACGGCCAAAGTGCGTCGGTTGCCATGTCATCTCCTGTTGGGCGTCTGCGTGGCGTAATCTCTAGTTGCGGGGCTTGACAACTAGATCATTCTTTTTTCTTTTTTTTATATTATTTCATTTTTTTATTTTTATTTTTCTCATATATGTATCTTTTTATCAATTTTTTTTTTTAACATTCTTTTTATCAAACTGATCCCGCTAGTTGTGCAGAAAAAAGCTCTATATGGATGACTTGGCCCCTCCCTCTCTCTCTCTCCCCTCAAGAAATTTACTGCAATCTCTCTCTTTCTCCAGAAAGTAACCCTTCTGTAATTTGTGTCGCACGGGTACTAATAGAGCTTCCTTTCATTTGATATTTTCTTCTTTCCCTCGTTTTCATTTCAAGTTTCATGAATTGTGTTTCATTCATTTTTTGCTATGATTTTTCTCCTCATTTTTTATTTATTTATTTATTCATAATGTGTAAAAATGATCTGGTTTTAGCCACAAATGTTGTTTAAAACTTGCCAAATATTTGATTCATGTTGTATTTAAGCTTTACATCAATTATAAATTTATATAGGCATTCATTGGAATTGAATGATTCCATTATGTCTCACATGCTTTAGTCTGCCCGGAATGATGATATATGATCACATTTATTAGTTTTAGTATGATTTATTGGAAAAATGTTGTTCTACAGAAGAACTTTACATATGAAACACAATGCAGTCTATCAAATTTCATGATTCAATTGCTCACACACCCAACAATTCAATCTTTCTTAGCTTCTTGTGGAAATCAGATCTTTTCACCTAATCGTGTAACAAGAGTCATGTTTTTTTGTTTTTATTATTTTTTTTACAATCCTGGCAAATTAGGGAGAGGAAGAACTCAAACACGGGCACACCCATTCGGAGAGTTAGGCTTTTACCAACTAGGTCACTGAGTAATGCTCCAAGAGTCATGTAGATGACCATGCGAAGTTGGGACAAGGTTTCGTTGAATTAAATGTGTTTTAAATGTTTATTTTTTTTCTTTCTATTATTATTATTATTATTATTATATATATATATATATATATATATTTATATAAGCCAAACAAACGAACACACGCTCAACCTCTTATTTGAAGAGGTAACAACATATCTGTGTTAATGTCTATTGGTTGTTGGGTACAGACATCTCTATGGACCAAGAGATGTATGTGCACAGTAGATGTTTGACAATTTGCTTCGTAGCAAACAATGCTCTCTCCACAAAACATTAAGCTGCGCTTGTCAGACATTTTGTAGGTACTTGGCAAGGATTAGATTTTTATAACTTTTAAAATATTCTAGACTTGAGATGCCAACAGATTTAATTTTTAGTTTTTAGGAAGAATTGAGTTTCTTCCAGGTCACAATTATCCCTCCAAGTCACTCAAATTTTCTCTTGAGAGACTTAATTTAAGCTAAAAATAGGCCATGTGATCTTTTTGGCAAGGTGCATGAGTATGCCTTTAGCAAAAAAATTCGAAACTATTGCTGTCACAATCCATATAGATGTTGTCTGGTTTGGACTCTCTTGTTCACGGTTTTGTTCAAAACGCGTCTATATAGTTAAAGGATGTCCGCACATATAAATCTCAACAACTTATCCTCCAGACGATGTGAAACGTCACAATTGCAGTTTCAGTCTCGTAATATCACCACATCTCCTATATGGGACTTGCTTTTTGCCATTTCAATAAGATAATTGGTATAGACTAAATTAACACGAAAGAAAGATGACATTGTCATATTCTTAAAGTTTAATATTGACATTCTTTATTATTTTATTTTGTAATATAACAAGTGAAGACTATTGATTATGTTCAACTTATTTTCTTTGCTCTTTTAGGTTGCAGATTTGCAATGGAATCCTTTAAAGGACAAGGAGGCATTCAGATGCTACTATCTGCAGAACAGGAGGCCCAACAAATTGTGTCTGCTGCTAGAAACTGTAAAATCTAATCCATGTGTTTATTTTCTAAGGTTATAGCTATAAGTTGGTGTGGAAATTTTGACATTTTCGAGTTTGAAACAATCTGATAATAAAGGGTCGTTTGGTATGCATTTTGTTTTTGGTGTTTTTATTTTTGTTTTTTAGGGTACTGTAGCAGTGAACAATGAAGAAAACGCATTTAGTAAAAAGTTGTTTTATTTTACACTGACACGCTTCGTGAATTGTGACCAAAAACTGAAATACCAAACTGAAACGTTTGGTATTTTTATATGTTTTCACACCAAAGCGTTTTGATACTACTATAGTAATGAACAGTAAATTTTTTAAAAAAAACAACAACAACAACAACAACCTCTTAAATTACTTTTTTAAACTAATCATTATATTTTTCAAACTTGCAATATTTTTTACCAAATATGTGTCATGTTTTTGCTTTCAAAAATCTTACAACAAATAAATGCTTCCAAACATGCTACTGATTATTATTCAAAACACTTAAAAAAAAAGGTCAAAAACAAAACGTATACCAAACTAGCCCAAAGTTCCTTGTCATTATTGATCACAGACCGAGTTTTATTTCTATGTAGTATGTACTGTAATTTGTTTGTTTAAATCGGCCTATTCCTATTTTCTTTTTCATTTTTTTCACCTTACTAAAGTGGATTAATCATCTCGTAATCTTTTGTGCTTCAGTGAAGTTGACAAGGTTGAAACAGGCTAAAGAAGAAGCTGAGAGTGACGTGGCACTCTATCGTTCCAATTTGGAAGCTGAGCACCAAACGAGACTTTCCGATGTAATATTGTGTTTTTTTTTTTTTTTTTTTTTTCTCAACAGTTCAGCAAACGCACACATACAAACAATATTTCTCCCTAGCAGGCTCGAACTCTCAAACTCTTTCGAAATCGAAAGGAGAGAAATCATACCATCTCTGCTAATGTCCATCGGTAATAAAACCAACATCAACTAGCGCAATCATCATCACTGAATATTAATGCCATCATCGCTGTCATGATCTTCTTCTTGCTTTCCTTCTTGTCTCAAGTGATATTCAGAAGCTTATGGGAATTATTAGTTTTTCCATTTTCATTGTTCTTCATTTGTAGACAAGTGGGAGCTCTGGGTCAACTGAAAAAAGGCTTGAAGAGGAAACCGAAACGAGGATTCAGAACTTGAAGGAGACAACTTCGAAAGTATCCCCAGAAATCGTCGAGTTCCTCATGAAGCATGTCACAGCTGTGAACACTTGATGCATGAAGGTTAGTCGAATCATTTCATCTGTTGACACCGTGAACTCATTTTCCACCGTATTCCGGAATTTGTTTTGAAAATGTGTCACATTTCAGCATAAATTCATAATCTGCTAAAAACTAGAAGGTCTGTGATAATTTTTGAGTTGCTGAAAGTTACGTAAATCTGATATTACATTTGTAACTCTTTCTTGTATTCCAGTTACGGAGTATTGAGAAGACGAGAATATAAAGGATGGCCGGGAATAAAGAAAGAAGCAACGCAGAGCTACCGGAAAAATGAAATAAGTATTTTTTTTCTGTCTTTCATTGGATGCATTTTCTTGAAACACAACAAATATGTTTTCCACCTTGTTTCTAGGGGATGACCTATTTTGGGGCTGGAATTTTGTTCTCTTTTCCATTCATTATTTTATAACAGGAGTAACTTTAGAAGGTGTTTCGAATACAAAGAAATGTGTCTACTTTTGTTATTGTTGTCAATTACTGGTAGAGTCATGTTGGACCATTTTGCAGACAAGATTATACCTACCTAAACTTGGTGAATATAACCCACAAGGTAACCAAGTTGGCGTATATAGAGCTTGTACATATATATATAGGTCTCGTGTTCGACTCTCAAATGTTTTGAACCTTTGACCTAGTCACTCAAACTGTGGGGATGCGTGCAGGTATCCGAAGGTATTACTCCCTTTGCTAAGGAGGATGAGACACCCTTATTTAGGAGAGAGAGACTTCATGCGCCGGTCATACTACGTCATTCGTATCATCTACTAATTATATCTCGTCACATAAGTAAAAGTGCTCTATTTTAGTAAATCATATCACTATTTAAAAGTCTACAATACTCTAGGGTACTTACACATGGTACCGCACCCATAAACAGATATAGAAAGTGTCAATTTAAAGCATATCAAGACAAATTGAGAATTTTCATGCCCCCGATGGGGGTACCACATAATACAATATCCTTGGGATTGTAGACTTTCTCCTCTTTTAGATGCATAGCATATAATTAATGCATTTCTCTCTCTCTCTCTCTCTCTCCCCCCTATGACATTGTGATTCTATCCCTTTAATAAGATGTCCAAAACTAAGACGCACAGTTTTTCCCAATAAGTGTTACTCACATTGTCACTCGTCGCTCTCATACTCCGTGTACACGTTCACTTCCGTTGTGTGACTTAAATTTTATCACTTTCCCACTTCTGCTCTCATGCTCCCCTTTATGTGATTTAGGTCCAAAATTAATAATTAATTGAAAGTAGAAAAACCAGGCCACCAAAGAAAAGTTGAATTTTTGCTTAAAATGCAACTTGGAAATTGCTAGGAAGTTTCACGTGAGCGGACACTAGCTAAACGTGAAAGACGGTCTGGTGAGAAAGTGACATCTGCAGTTGAGAATTCTTGATTAAATTACCCAAATGTTTGATTCAATCAAATTATTTGAAAATTTTACGTTTACCTTTCTGATAAAACAATTTACTTAAAAATTTATAAAATTAAAAACAAGAGATATATATAAAAGAATGATCATTTGGTACTAACATCTGAATGGCCCATTTCATTCAAAAGATTCATTACTTTTATTTTTTTTATTTTTTAAACGGCGTGGATTCGTTGTTTATCCGTTTTGGACAGATAATAAATGGGCTGCAAGTTTGTGAATACTTTGGGTTGGGCTCGTCTAGGCTCGTATTCTTCAGGTCGACTTTCAACACTGGTTTTTAGTTTCTTAGGCCCAGCCTGGTTGGTAAGAAAAGGGCAAAAAAAATAAATAAATAAACAAAGAAATGGAGTGATGTGAGTTTTTGTATTTGGTATAAAATTTTGGAAGGAAAAGAAAGGGAACGGAAGGATTTAAGAGTAAATAAAAGGAAAGTTGGAAAGTAAATAAAAGGAAAGTTAGAATTTTTAATAAAACTTTGCTAATACCAAATTTTCCCTTATATTTATAAAAGATAAAATATATGAAAAAGATCATAGTAGTGAATTCATTAAAATTATTTTCTACTCCTTTCTTTCTCCAAACAGGATTACTATCATTCTTTCTTCTTTTTTTTTCTTACAAAATAATTGATTAACAATATTCTCTCATTTCCTTTAATTTTTAATTTTTATTTTTATTTTTGCCTTTTTTTTTTTTTCATTGTACCAGATGTATTTCAACTCAATTAAGTACTTATAAAACAAGTCGGAGAGAAAATATTGGGTGCCCCCGTGCACCATGCACCGGCGCATCCCGACCGTCCATGATGTACATGCACGGACGTCTCGGATGCATGCACCGGGCGCATTTCATCTATGTCTACCACAATTAGTTTGGATTGGAATTTATCCCAGTTGAGTACATATAATATACTTGTGGAGATGTGGACATGGCATGACAAAAATGTTCTAAAGTAAAAAATGATGTACCATAGAGTTGAAGGCAGGTAGGCTGACAATTGGTGTACAAATAATTTCACTCCATTCAACAACAGTAATTTCAATTTTCTGTGGTCAGCCACATGATTTTGTTCCAAAGTAAGTAAAGTAACTGTGTGGGACACACAATAATCGCACCCGACATAGGTAAGCAAGTCCATGTAAACATGGCTTGCTACCCTGCCTAATGAGAACTACCTTGTAAAACTACTCCTCTAACCCTCATGTTGAATTATATCCAACTGCCATGTCTAAGCATTAAACACATTATTAAAGCCTCTTAACATATATGCATATCTGAATTTCTAGGTTGACATACATTTGACTATTTTTTACTTTCCCAATAAAACAGCCCCACTGTCACTTTGTTCATGATGCATCTTGTTCTATTCATGATGCACTTTTTAATATTTAACCCTAATTTTTACTTTTTTATGGTAAGGATATCTCTCTGATTAAATGACTAAACAACTTAAGATGATGTATTAGATCATGCACATCCAAGTACAATTTCGCAGAAATACACACACACACATATATACACATAATTATGTTTTAGATATATCACAATGGACAGCATTAAGCAAATTTCCCCTTTCCATTTTATTGTTTTAGCTCAAGCAATCCAAAATAAAAAGGCAACAACGGAAAGGAAAAACATTCGCACCTTGGCCAATCTGCAACGCCATTTGCTTCAGTAGAAGTCATCTTTACAGTTTACACCCGCTCCCCTCAACTCCCCAAATATATTACACCATCACTTTAATGTCCCAACTGCAGTTCCATTAAGCAAACAGATCATCTTCCATAGTCCAGTAGAAAAGTTGCTCCTAGCCACATTGGATAGCACACCATAACTTCTACTGCTTGCTCAGAGAAAAGGACTTGAAATGACCACAATGCCACCTTTCCAATAGGCCAACAGCGCGCAATAAGAGTTCAAAAAAATTTTTTTTTTTTTTTTTTATTATGTGCTTTTCCCATCAGCCAGAGCAACTCCCATAGAATCATAGAAACATAGAAGATGAGATTCTCCACTAATTACTTACCAAAGAAAAGAAGAGATTCTCCACTAATTCCTGAAACTACTGTTTATGTTTAAGTCATTTGGCTAATATTTACCAACAGGCAGACTACGATTCTCAAAAGTATAAACAAACTTCACGTTCTCTTTCCTTTCATCTCTCTCCAAGTCTTTTTCTTTTTCTGCCACCTTAATACTGCCATTTTCTCAGATTTCCACTTCCGATATCTTTGCCGATCCTTCAACCAGCCAGAATAATCCTTCCCTTGCTTGCATTCAATGAAATCAGTTAAGTCGTCAATATCAGATGATTTTTTCGGGCACTCTAGTATGCAATTGAGAAAAATCTCCCCATTGCAAGTTTCCTCTGTTTCCTCCTCTATGCCAACAACACATTCCATGTGATTTGCAAATGAGGAATTTGCTGAAGTATTTGTTTGCCCATCTTCACTTTCTGCACAATCGATTGCAACAGGAGCCGCACTGCCAAAAAGTGTGTCAAAATAAGGCAAACAGAAGGAGATAACATGATGATAGCATTTTGGTAGAGAATTTAGGCAGCTGTCTCCTCAAGTTTTTAGTGGAACTCTTGTATAATTTAACAGAAGCAAGAGAATATGGCAACACTCTCGCCACCTCAAAACTCCTTTTTTTTTTTTTTCAAACACTAAGATTAAAAAGGAAAAGTGTATGATAGCCAGCCTAGTTTTGTAGAAACATAATCCTCAAAGTTGTCCCTTTATTGGAAAATTAACACCTTCTCTAACAAGACAAATTATTCCTTGCTCCAAATACTAGCTATAATCATGTTTAGATATCCAGCACATTCAATTTTCCCCCTTTTACCCCATACAATACGTATTCCCCTTCAAGAAGAGTGACATGATAAACAAAATTTTCCCCCTTTACCCAACACATTAGGGGCATCCAAACATATAAGTGCCAGCAACTTCTCCCCCCAGGCAATGTTGGACGTCAGAATCACCCCCTCTAGGGACTCAACATCCTCACTGGCCTGCTCATTGTATTTAAATGCATTCCTCGTGTTGGAGAGAAAATACACTACAAGGTTCTCGTGTGATTTCATGGTTTAATGCAGCACATTTTTCAGCATAAGACCATATTAGCATGTTCATTCAACAAACACGAATGATCGTACACATTTTTCATTGAAGTTGCAGGAAGCATCACACAAGTCCAAGGGCTATTATCTGTATTGCATACAAACTTATTGTACAAAAAAAATCCATTTTTCTTTCGGGTCTTGAAACAAACAGCACTTAAACAGAAAACACTTTTGGTATGTTTACTCTACAAGAACAGTGTGCCCTACAAATTGAATAGGAATATAATTTGCAGCAAGAATCCCAGTCTTCCTTGTACATACAAAAGGTGATTTAGTCCAAACTACGGTGCTATTATTCATAAATTGCAAAAATTAGGAAGACAAAACTTGGATAATTGCCAAATTTCAAGGATTAAAATAAACGATGTGATCCAAGTTAAAAAGAATTCCTGAACTAGAAAGACAAAACTTGGATAAAAGCCAATTTTCAAGGTCTAGAACAAGCAACATAGTCAAGGCAAAAGCGACCATAAATGTCCTTTAAAGAAAATTTCTCCCTTTCCAACATCTGAGAGTAAAATGCATGGGAATATGGTACCAGCTTTTTTGAGGCATCAATCAACAGAAATTCAAAGATAAGTTGCACAGCAAACAAATATAAACATCACCAAGTCAATCACAAAAAAACCTTATTAGCAGCAGATAATATATAGAAACCTTATTGAATAATTAAACATTACATCACAAAAAGCAGATGACTAGGTTTATTCGTTGAAATATGACAATGCTTGACATATGAACACCATAGTATCATTCTTTAAATTGTAGTAAAAAATAGAACAGAAGTGAACATCCAATAAATCATACACTAAACAGACCACAAGCTTCCACATGACAATAATTGCCAATAAAATTTGAGTTCTTTTACATCGACTTCATATCATAATTACTATGTCTATATTAGAAAAAGCATAAGGAAATCCAAGGTAAAAGTTTCAGCAGAATATTGACAACGAACAGTTTACTCCTAATATTCAAACAAACAGATTATAATATGACATAAATTGAAGAGTTAGAGGCTCGCATGAATAACTTGTATTTTTCAGGCTAATATTAGCTTATATGATGTACACAATAATATCATGTACCTCAAGTACAATGTCTGGATTCTCTGGAATTTTGATGCAACTAATTGGCTAGATCTTTGATCCAACACAGCCTACAACAAAAGTCACAAATTTAAGAACATAAATCACATAAAAAAGGAATATATTTAGATAAGGTACAAAGGGGTTTAAAATACACCTCTGGGACATTATCAGTAGGTAATCCAATTGAAAAGGATTTTGATTTTGAAGCAATCAATGATTGCAATGTCTCTATATTACCCTCTTCAAAAATAAATAGATTCATCAATGTCATCAATGCCAATATGCAGCCCTTCACCAAGAAATCAAGCCCATAACGAGAACTTAATGATAGCAGGCCTAAAAAATGCAGAAGCATCATCATGGACTCTTTGTGCCGTATCGGGTGACTTTCCATCATGTCATATAGTGACTTTTGGATTGGTAAACAGATGTTAAATTGTTGAAAACAACTGATAATACCCACTATAGAATCATATTCTTTGCATGAAGAGAAGTTCTTTAAGGTTCTCGGACAACCCAGACTGCCACTATGCCTTAGGCACCAAATGGCTTGTAACAGGGAACTACTCATTAACTTCAATATAGAAGCAAGAAAACATATATCTTGTGGACTAGTATCCCCATTGGTAGTTAATGCAGTATCATTAGTGCCACCAGAAAGAGCTTCTAATATTATGAAGCTTAATATCGATAAAATCTCATCTCTGTATGATATGTCAAGAACAAACTGGATATCCTTCATGTATGCAATAGAGGAAGTTACCAAATCAGACTTTGTTCTCGAAAACATGTTGTAAATGTCTGAATGCCAAGAGGTATCTAACTTGGTGATTATGTGATTAACTTTGTTTCTTGTGACTTGCTGAATATAAGACTCAAATGATGGCTGAATGTTTTCCCCGAATATACTTGAATTCACAAAACAACCTCCAGCACCTGTAGGATGGCTATCCATTTGCAAACTAGACATGTGTTTCATGTACAAGATGACAGACCTTTCAAATGCTGATAGGTAGCAATCCATAAGTCTAAGGTCTGGTCTCATATTTTCAAAACCCATGCAAATACCAGTTGCTTCAGAAACCAATGAAATAAGATGTGCCTGGAAAAATTTTGGTGCAGAAAGCATGATAGGATTGAGAAGCATTGATATGGCTGCAGTTAGGCTTAGTTCCGAAGATCTATAATCCTTTCCATGCAGCAAAAATAATCTGTTGAGAAAATTTTCAAATGCTTGCTCATCAGAAAATGATAGGGAAAAATGAGCAGAGATCACCTCCATCACACTTCCAATATTACCATGACTATTGTGGCACATATATAGCATTTTATTAGGAGAATTAACAGAATCAATCAGCTTAAGATATTCTCTTAATCGTCCATGCACCAAAAGCTCATCTGCAAACACCTGAAGAGGACAAAAAAAAAAAGCTGCATTAATTTGAGCAAGGCTGCAATGAGTTAATACCTGACTGGAGAAGAAAGCACAAAAAAATAATAATAAACACCATAAAAAGGAATGTGACCAATATTTAAAATAATTATGAAACAAAACCAAACTCACTCTGCTAATGGGCAAAAACATCAAAATGCATGTCGTGCATCCTCTAAGTTTATCTAAAAATACAAGCAAGATATGATACAGAGTGCCCCTTGATGGCAAATTCGATATGAATAGTGACCTTGAATTTTTAATAGGTTTTCAAGGATCATTTTGTTACGTTAACAAATATAAGTATAGAAATATGTTTTGTAAATAATTTTGTACCTTTTGTTCTTTTTGATAAGTTAAATAATTTTGTACTGCTATACAGCAGTATCCACAAAAAAGCGAGATACTCTTGTATTGTCAATCAGCAAAATGATTTGCATCTAAAAACCAAAAACATCATTTTTGAAAATGTAATTAAACAATATTAGTTAATTTAGGGAGGTCAACATTATGGGGGAGGGGGGGTTGAGTACCAACTCGGAAAAAAAAAAAAAAGTCATAAAAGTAATGACTTTTTCATTTTTTAAGTTGTTCTAGCATGTGGCAATACGAGACATAGCCAATTATATTTCATATACAAACGAAAATATATTGCCTCGGAAACACCAAATCCGATCACCAAAAACAAAGAGAAAAATGACATGGTTGATATAAAATTGCAAGCCAAATGCATCATGTAAAATTTTCTATGAGCATTAACAAATATTTAATTAAACACAGCTGCAAAATCAACTCGCGGCCGCGGAGAGGGGGGGGGGGGGGGGGGGGGGCGGCTTGTGTAATTGTATAAATGTCTACGTCAATAGATGTATGATTCAACTTAAGTTTCCCTTCTCTAACAATTGACATCACAATCATATTTCTTCTTGGTAAAATGCTGTGAAATCAGAGTTCAAATGAATAAGAAAATTTGGAATTGTTAGATTACCTCAAGCATTGTGCACAGAAAAGGAAGGCATGGATCAGAAGGCTCTAAGAAACGCAAAGAAGCAACAAAGTCTTCTGCAAATGAGGTAGTAGAATCATTAAAAACAAATGTGTATTCACGAGAAACTACCTTCTCAAAGGCGACAGTATTTTTTTCATTTCCTGTATTAAAATCCAGTGAACATAATTTTCTGAGCATCACCAGAAGAACTTGCCCATTTTTCAAAAGAAGATGTTGTTCAGGCCCAAGCAAGTTCAAGATGGCCATACAACATCTTACCAGCAAATTTAATACTTCAGCAGCAGCCCATGTATCTGAAAGCAAGCTAGCTTGTCCACTGGCTTGACTTGCAGAAACATCAAGTAAAACAGAGAAAAACAGTTCAAACCTCGTTACGAGTCCTTCAAACAGTATATCAGAGAGACTACCTATGTCTTTAAATGTTACCCTGATCTGACAATTATCAATTTCCATCTCCGAGTAATTTGAATCAGCTCCATATTTTAAAGGTTTTGAAGACAAATGAACGAGCAGATAATATAAACCTTTTAGTAGTGGTGGCTTAAAACCCTGAAACACGGCAATGTTAAAAATCAAATCAAATTTATTAGAATAGAGAACCCCACTTAGAACATAATGATATAAGGACACGTTCGTGAGAATAAATTTCACAGAAGATCCATCCAGACTTCGTATTGTTTCTAAGAGTTCCTTCACTGAATAATAGATTCACCAGAAATACATCCGCATCATATACTGATTGGCTGATGAATCTGATGATACTAGTTCCAATTTACAGAAATTATGAAGTACCTTTACTAAATTACTATTGCTTTGTTACTTATAAGAACCGAAGAACAACCATAAAGCATCAGGTATGCAAAGGCGTTTATATGTATTCAGAAACAGTTTTCTGTTTCCTGAATCCTGATTTCCTGCATTCTCTACAAGTAATTTCCTGCATTTTCTACCCAAAAAAAAAAAGGTGCATTTACTGCATTTTCTGTTTATTTGGAAAATTTGGCTATGTCCCCATTTATTTTCCAAAGCACAATTCCTCATTTGAAAATAAAATAAAATAAAATAAACATGGGTGATTCTTAGGAAACAGTGCAAAAATGATTTCCACACTTCATTTTTAACACAAATTTTTAAAATGAAATGCAAGAGATTATGCAAAAAGAGTTTGCTTCCTATAAAATCTCAACATACATATATAAACACATGAACATAGACATACCTATATAGGTGTTTAAATATATATAATTGTAAGTAACATACATATATATTTATAGACAAATATAGATAATTATAGAAATGGCACTTATTCAGCAAATACGTCAAGAAACCCTAGTCTTACCCACCACTCGCGGAGGAAAAGGAAAAAATAAAAAATTAAACAGAACAAAAAATTAAGTGCATGAGAGAGACGGGTACCTCAGGAGCTTTAATGGCGGATAGCAGGTTCTGGAAGATCGGTGAAGATGACGAATGCCCACAATCTAGGGTTTCATTTGATGATTTGGAACGCTTCTTTTTTGTCGAACCCATCTCTAAACACAACACTCACACAAACAACTCTGAGGCGCTGATCGGTTTGGACTTTGGACTTTGGAGTCTCCGGACTAGGGATTGTGCTTGGCAAATTGGCAATTAAAGCTTCAAAGTTTGGTGCTTTTTGGCGCTAATTCTAAGAGTGTGTTTGCCCTTTGGGTTGAAATGACTCAATTGAAAATTTATTAGGTGGTCTGGTCCAAGTGAACTAATTCAATGAAGTCTCTGAAACTTTGTAATTTATTAATTCATTTTTGTGGGGCAATTTTTTCAATTCAATTTAAGATTCTGTATTAAATTGGTCCGTCAACCATTAATGGTTCGGTACCATCTAATAATTTATAGACTCAAATAACCAAACTCAATATTCGAAAATAATCTGATAATATTGTCTAATAAAACTGAAAATTATCTAGGTTATAAAACAGCCCAAAGCGTTTTGTTCTTAACCTTTTATTTTAACTTGAAACAAAAGAAGTGTTTTTGTTATAGAATATTTTGAATAGTAATCGAAAACATGTTTGGTAATATTCATTTATTGTAATATTTTTTGAAGTAAAAATATGAAAACGTGTTTGGTAAGGCTGCGTTTAGTAACGAGAAACGTTTCTTGTTTTTTATTGTCAACCTCTAAAAAGGCAAAACGAAAAAAAAAAATCACGTTCAATAAAATGTTTTTGTTTTTCTATAACAAAAAACGTTTTCAATTTTTGTGAAGAAAATAGAAAACATCAAAATAATATTTCTTATGTTTTCGGTACGGTAGCACAGAAACATTTTTACTAATATTACTGCACATGCACTATTCATTTCAAATAAAGTTCATATTATTTGTGTTATATACTAAGTTGCATATTAAATGTTAATAAAAATATATATTATTAGTATAGAATATATTAAATATTGTATATTATTTTTTATTTGATAAAAATATATTTTAATATATAATATATTAAATAATAATGTAAATTATTTTTTGTGACAAAATAATTTTTGATATAGAATATAATGTTATTAAATTATTAAGTAGTAGATATCTTATATTATTATATATCATATCTGTAGTATATTATATGTAAATATTAAATTATAATTAATTTATAATATTATAACACAATATATATTTTATTACATATAAGATGTATTATTTAATATTTTTTATTCACAATAAATTATCGTATGCTAAATATATTATATATCACATAATAAATGTATACATCATGCATATACATGTATTTATATATATTTATGGCTTTTTGATATTAATGGAAGCAAATGTTGTGCCTGAGTGGTTGGGTTGCTCCCTGTATTCGAGAGTTCGTGTTCAAGTCATCTACCCTCCCCTTTAATCACTAACTCCTAAAATTCTTGTTATGAAAAATATAAAAAATATTATGTACATTTTGTAACAAATATGTTGTATTACTAAACACAGATATTGCTTTATGTTTTCAAATTTGTGGCAACAACAAATATTAATAAATATCATTTATGTTTTCAATTTTCACTCAATAAAGCAAAATCATGTTTCTGCTTTCTTAAAACTGTAAAAACATAAAAACGAAAACGTTATTAGACTCACCCTAAAAAAGTCTTGCAAATTTGAAAAATATAATGTTTAGTTTAGAGCCGGTTTGGTAAGCATTTTGTTTTTTGACGTTTTGTTTTAACCGGAAACGAAATAATTGTTTTATTGTATAGCATTTTAAATAGTAATCAAGAGTATGTTTATTAACGTCTATTTGTTGTAAGATTTTTTAAAGCAAAAATATGAAGGCATATTTAATAGCAAATAGCATGTTCCGGAAGATCGCTGAAGATGACGAATGCCCACAATCTAGGATTTCATTTGATGATTTGGAATGCTTTGCTTTTATTGAACCCATCTCTAGACACAACACTCACACAAACAACTCTGAGACGCTGATCGGTTTGGACTTCGGACTTTGGAGTCTCCGGAGTAGGGGTGGGGTTCTGCAAATTGTCAATTAACGCTTCAAATTTTGGTTCTTTTTCGCGCTAATTCTATAGCGCGTTTGACCTCTGGGTTGAAAATTTGAAATGACCAAGTAGGAAATTCGAAATTGTAATGCTGTTTGATAAAATTAAAAATTAAGGTTTTTTTTTTTATAATAATAATCTAAAACATGTTTAGGAATATCAGTGACTCTGTTATAATACTATTTTATCAGTTTTTTAATACTTTATTTTCCCTTTCCGTCACACTTGCTATTAGACTACAAATTACAAAATTAGTTTTAGATGTCTAGAGCTCAAAAAAAAAAAACGCCAAAATTCAAGTTTTAGTGGATTCATATAACTATTTGAGAAGTAAAGGTACTCGATACAATTGATAACTTGTGATGTTAATTGTCCTCAGGGCTTGGTAATGGTGATAAGGAAGAAGGTTGGGTTATAATATGTTTCGATTCAAACCCCAATACTCTCATTATGATTCTTGATTTAACGGTGTTATCGTTATAGAGCCGGTTACAGCACTCTCAATTTATAATTTGGGGTGAATCCAAAAGACCCTGCCGAGGAGAATTCTGAGTTTCAAAAAAAAAACCTTGTGACATTAATTGACCATAAATTTTGTACGGCCAAAGGCACAAATTAAGGGGTACCCACTTACTATTATGCCCATTTAACTTCATTGAATTTAGAATCTGAAACTAATTCATTGAAAAATCATATGTTTGAATCTCCATGAATCATAATTATAAAATTTTTGCAAGTATATATATTATATACCAAAAAAAAAAAAAAAAAATTGTTACATTGTAATTAATTATCCATTTTGCAAGAGAATGTATATATATATATATATATTAGTAATATGGTTCCTTGAAGAAGATGACATAAATGATGCAACAAATTGAAAATATAATGATGAAAATATCAAAGGTAAGAGCAGAAGCTGCTTGATCACTGAGCTCCAAGTTCCTTCCACCGAGACGATCCACCATGTCTGGGACAGACTCATAGTTCTCTAAATCCACCATGTATGGATCCTCCAACGTCATCTTCATCTTCTCAGCTTCGCGACTCGCGGCCTCCTGAGCAAGCGACCAGTCGTAGAACCTACGCCTCTCGTCATCACTCAGCACATCATAAACTTCTTTTAGTTTCATGAACTTGTCCGATGCTGCTTTCAGTGGGAGTGAAGTTGTGTCTGGATGATATTCTTTTGATAACCTCCGGTAAGCGGCTTTAATCTCCTCCAAATCAGCTTCTGCAGATATTCCTAAGAACCTGATCATCATCAGTATCAACTAGTTTTATCACTAACTGATCCATCAATTCTTGAAAAAAATGATTTACACATAAAGATAGAGAAGCCAATCCTTAGGAAGACTACCAGAAATTTGTCAATTGCCCCACCAGACACACACATTGGGTCGAAAGAGGGTTAACATGGTATCAGGTAAGGTTTTGAGTTTAAAATTATGTGTCACTGAAAACACATGTTGGACCAAAAGGTCATAAATGGATAGGTTAGAGGAACTAAAAATTAAAGTTACACTCGTCTAACGGATTAAAATTTTAAAGTAGATGGTGATTAACAATTTTTTATCCTTGTTATTGATCAAAGATGTTTTTTACCTTGTAATTCAATGAATAGCTGACCTAAATGGTTGTTAGTTCAACTTTTGACACAGAGAGATTACTTGATTATGGTAATTGGTTTAAATAACCCTTTGTCACAATTTTATCTAGGACCAATTAAGCATGATGTTAAGTGTTTATCTTATCTTCTGAAATTTGAAAACTGCCACATAAATTGAATAAAAATAATAATAAAAAAAAAGAGAAGAAAAGAGTATGTTTACATATTTTAGGTTCTGTTTGTTACATATTGAATATTTTTACCCTTTTTTTTTTTTTTTTTGGAAAGGAGTGAATTAAAATATCAATATCTCCTTATAATTTAACTGGTGGTTAATTTGGGCATAACTAGGAAAACTATTTTAGAAATAACATCCATCAACAAAGCAAACATAAGCCAAATCATAACAAGTGAAGAAAGTAGTGCTAGCAATTCCTGCCAATCTATAAATGCATATATAGAATTGAGAGTACTCACTGGTAGTGAGAATCAGATGAATTGTTAAGTAACTCAGAGAACTTTTCACCCAAAAAGTCCTGTTCCTCTTCTGCTTTAAGCTGCTCTTGTGTTGACT
The DNA here is from genome assembly GCF_030987335.1 of Cornus florida. Taxonomy (NCBI): domain Eukaryota; kingdom Viridiplantae; phylum Streptophyta; class Magnoliopsida; order Cornales; family Cornaceae; genus Cornus; species Cornus florida. Next base: position 49,403,518 of record NW_026775579.1, on the reverse strand, counting down.
TACTACTACTACTACTGCTACTACTTCCCCCTATCCAACCTTCATCCTCACTCTCCCAGTGAATCCTTGTATCAACTCCGGGCTGCGGGGCTTTCTGTCTCCGGTCAGAGTCTTGCACCGCGAAAACTTGGAATCCAGTGTTTCTTTCCTTTTTTGTTACTGGCCATTGATCCTTCTTGTAATGGTGTTTGCCTTTTTGGCCTGTGAGTAAGAGAGAGAATGAAGCTTGAGGAGCTGTTGTTGAAGCCATGGGTGGGAAATTAAGGCAAATGGGTTGGTTTTGGAAGTTGACATACAGATGCTTTCACCACCACCTCCTCTTCTTTATGTGGTTGAGAATTGAGTTGGGGAGTGGGGCTTATGTGCAGAAGAGTTAAGCATGTAGTTTGTTTGTTTCTACTTTCTACATGTTGTGCACATATATATATATATATATATATATATATATATATATATATATATAACTATATGAGCATGCATGAAAGTTTGGGACTTATCACCATGACTACTGTGGCACATATATAGCATTTTACTAGGAGAATTAATAGAATCAATCAGCTTAAGATAGAGTCTCTTAATCGTCATATATATATATATAACTATATGAGCATGCATGAAAGTTTGGGACCTATCACCATGACTACTGTGGCACATATATAGCATTTTACTAGGAGAATTAATAGAATCAATCAGCTTAAGATAGTCTCTTAATCGTCATATATATATATAACTATATGAGCGTGCATGAAAGTTTGGGACCTATCACCATGACTACTGTGGCACATATATAGCATTTTACTAGGAGAATTAATAAAATCAATCAGCTTAAGATAGAGTCTCTTAATCGTCCATGCACCAAAAGCTCAATTTTTTAAAAGTTAAGAACACGATGTGATTATTATTAAGATCTTCAATTTTTTATAAACCATGTTTCCGCCAAGAGTCTTGGTTATTAAAGGACCTAAGATTGAAATCAATGACACACATCACTCTACACAAGAATTATATAGCATCTATGTATTGATTCATGTATCCGTTGAGTCGTTGACCAAGACAAAATTTGTATCATAAACTTTAGTCATATTATTAAGGATAATGCTTGGGTCTAATCCAGGATTTATGTACGATGAACTTCATCTAACCTGCTGACGTGACTCAATAGATTTAAAATAAATGTCCAAAAATAAAAATTAGGGTTGAGATATTACCCAACTATTCTGGTTTAACCCATTATTGTGATATTTTACTTTTCCTTTTTGCTTCTAGCTTTTAGTGTAAATCATGCACTGACATTAAGAATTCAAGTATTAGAATCCAATCCCCCACTATAAGATATAGAATCCAATGCATGATCCCAGGTATAAAATAAAATTTGATACTACTTTAACATTCTGGCATTGAGATTTTTTTAAGGATTTTGCCTCTCTCTCTCTCTCTCTCTCTCTCTCTCTCTCTATATATATATATATATATATATATATATGTGTGAAAGGCAAAAGGAGAAAGTTAGGGCATTGTTGTGTGTGTGTGTGTGTTTTTTTTTTTTTTTGCCGGGGGGGGGGGGGGGGGGGGGCGGGGCTGGGGGTAGCAAAGGAAGTATGTTTTTAAGTTAGAGTAATGAGTTAAACCCGAATAGTTGGACAATATCACCTAATCATGACTTTTATTTTTAAACGCTTATTTTAAATTTATTGATTCACATAAATCTGGACCCAAAACATTGTCCTTCGTAAAAAGCATTAATGAGGATTTGCATTTGTTTTTACAAAATTATAGTCTTTAGAGCCAATTTAGTAACAGGAATGATTCCTGATTTTTACTGTCAATTCTTAAAATTGAGAAGTAAAATTAAAAATCATGTTCGATAAAATATTTTATGTTTTTGACTTCAAGAAGTACTTTCTCTTTTAATGAAGAAAAGAGAAAGTAACAATTTGATATTTTCTTTATTTTCTCCACGGTAGACGGGAATTACTTTCTCCACTATTATCCCACCAAAATTACTGTACTACCCCTCTTTCTTCCACTAACCCATCATCCTCTCCTATCACCAAGACCCACGCCACAACCACTGCAAGTTTGGAATCGGCTGATCAGTGACCGGCGACGGAGAGGACACCAGCTCCTCTCTCTTCTTCTCTCTACCACCAGAAACCGCCGTTGATCATCCATTGAAGACTGAAACCTCGTCCTCCTACTGTTGACCCATCATCTCATCATCCCGATTTCTTCCAATTTCAGACAACTAGGCCTCAATTTCATCGAATCGTTGGACTGATGTAGGATTTTGACTGACGATTTCCTCTATCAAACTTCTCTATTTATCTCTTTTCAACCACGTCAACTACTTCTTGATTCCGGCGTTGTCGTTGCCGGAAAAGAAGAGAGGCCACAACTTTAGGACAAGAGATTATTCAACCAAAAGAAGGTGACGGACGACCAAAAATTGATGATAATTACATCATCTACAACAAGGGTCTGTTTACAGAGCCCACCTCTTCTACTGTGTGCTTGTCAAAGAATCGAGATGACATTGATATGTATGGAGGAATAGATGAGCTCTTTAATCTTTATCAGGTTCTTCTTTGAAGTCATAGTTTCATGCCCTCACTTTTTCTATGCTTGTGTTGCTAAATTTATGCTTGCTTAGTTCGCCATTAAGGAAGCCAAACAATTATCATCAAATCTAGATACCCTTTTTAGAGAGAGAAAGATACCACGAAAACAAAAATAAATTTATAATTTATTAAAGTTACTTTCTATTTTTTTACTTTCAAAATGTTGAAAGTAGAAAAAATTATTGAACATGATTTTACTTTTTATTTTATTTTAAGAAATTAAAATTAAAATTTTATTTTAGAGAAAGTAAAAATAAGAAAGTGAAATTGTTAAAAAGTAACGAATCTTCGTGTGTTTTTTTTTTTTCACGCTACCTTTTTGGATAAGGTTGAGATGGCAAATATTTACTGTTTTGTTTGCGACATCATAACTGTCCAAAATCTAAATCCATTTCAAGGTGCGTTTAATCTCAAACTTCACAATCCATCAAATAATGACATGGAGCCTTGTTTGTTAAAAAGTGACAGGTTTGTTAAGTAATAATATTTGAGAATCGGATAAATATTTTTTTTTTATCATAAATGTCGGCTAAAGTTTACTTCCTTGCACTACTTTTTACTAGTTAATTTCAAAATAAATTGAATCCCATTTATGGTAAATCATGTTCAATCTAGAAATTATGAATTTTAATACAAATCATAAAATTGAAATACGAACTTAGATTTACACGAATCCTCTTCCGACACAATTTTGCATATTTTTTCAAGTCATTTAAACCCGTTTATTAATGATACTAATTTTCAAAATTTTTAAAAATATTTTTAATTTTTTTAAACAGTTCTTCTTATGGGATGATCATCTACCATACCAGCTATAACAAAGGTCATTTGTCTCACATCAAATCCGGATAGAAAAATGATTGAAAATAATAGTTGGGTATATAATATTACCCAACAACTTAAACTTTTGGATAAATGGGTAAGCGTCCACCTGTTACCGTTAGTATCAGAGTTAGACCTAAACCTAGTCCTTGGTCCGGTGTCACACAAAGTGTTCGATCCGGAGGGCGTTTGGATTTGCAATGCGGGTAGGCAGGGTGGCCCGAACCGCAACAAGAGCGTTACGAGTTTAAGTGGGGAATAACGTAGTAAGGGTCATTAATCAGCCTTTACATTATAGAACATAGTCGAGCTCGAGTTCGTCGGATACCAAGGTCGGCCTTCTCTTTCTTAATCTTTGTTGCACAGAGAATCCTTTGTGTTGCTTGGATCTCCACTTGGATACTGATTTCAGATTTCTTAGCTTACATGGAACGATCTCCTCATCCTACTAAGAACCACCTTCAACATTTTGGCGACTCAGCTGGGTAGGGGCGTTTCACAGATGTCAAGCGTGCGCGAGATCAGCGTGCAAGAGATCAGTCCACGCTCTCAGACTAGCCCTGACCTCGATGAGGGTTATAGAGGTCTGTAAGTATGCTTGGATCATACTTCCCCAGAACTAGAATCATTTATCTTGATGCCCTAGTCGAAGACCATAACGCGTTGTCATACAGAATGGAGCAGCTTGAGGGCATTCAGAAGAAAGTAGTGACCTTACTTCGGGAAATTGTTGACAGAGAAGAACCTCGGCTAGACGCGAGACTGAACGACGATTTCTTTGACGGACCCACTGGGGGACGGGTGACCCCAGACGATTCTGCGTGATGTGCGCCCCTGTCATCAATCGAGGTAAGACATTCCACTGGCCGACACAAGCGGCAGCAGGATACGCCACCGCATGCTCGCCGAGCCCTCTTCAGCATACCTTTCACAGCACCGGCCAGACTGAGCACGCCGAGCACCAGTCGAAGAGAGGTAGTCCGCAGGGGCAGAAGCTCGGAGGAGTTCAGGGGTCGGCAGGATTTGACTCAGCAGTCGTCTTATGTAACATTGGCGGACCTGCAAACGTTGTTACAGAACGAGAGGAGCATTCCGACTCAGGAGTTCGCTCCCGAGCCACCCTATGCGCAGTCTATTGCGCTCCTTCATATCTTCGGGGTATGTGGCTCCTAAATTCAGTAAGTTTGATGGGAGGAAGGGTAATCCGCGCGAGCATGTGGTGTGATTTATAGAGGCCTTGGGACCTTTTGGAAATGATCACACTGTGCGTATAATACCCCCGGATTTTCGGATGCGGGTTGGCCAGGCCCACGCCCGATTACCCGATGATATCAAACCAATCAGCAATAATCGAACACAGAGTATAAAAGAATAAATAGGAATAAATAATTTACTAAAAGAAAACTAAAATAATAATCCAAAACTAAAACTCAGAATAAATTTCCATTAATAAATAGTTCTGATACAAGTAATCCTCCAAATATACAACTCGGGAATCTATACTATGTGGACCCCTGGAAAACCAAAACTAAAATAATCAACTGTTTACAATAATATACTAAATCATAAAGGAAACTCCTATGGAGACAATCCGGAAGGATGATCCCTGCTCAGCACGAACAATCCCTACATCTGACGAACACCTAAAAAATAATGGCGGGTCAGGCCCACAAACAAGTTCTACTCTACTACAATCCAAGCAGAGATCTGATACGCAGATAAATCTTAGACAACTCAACAATAACTATTTAGTCCATAAATATATATATATCCACACTAAGGACATTCACTGGACTACAAAGGGATTTCAACCTGAATAGAAGGTAACATGCGAAAATGCACCCGAAGGTGGGTACGAGTACGTAAACCCAACATGGTACACCTCAACCTATCATAGCCAGTTACGCATCCGCTGCATATACGCACCCTAACTAACGACTATGAGACTCAAGCTCACACCGTGGTACCATAATCATATACCTAAAGTCCGTCCAAAACTAGAGTATGTCATTCAATTATTCATTGATCTGACATACGATTAATAATCCAGTTAGTCACTCAACTTATTCAGTTGATATGACTTAACTACAAACAACCAATCCAGGAAGTCATTCAACTTAGTCAGTTGATCTGACTTACATAATTAGGATTCAATATTTCCGATAGGTTAGGTCTTAGCGTTTTAAGCTAAACCATCCCTAATATGCCACCATCCTATACCAGTGCATACAATCCACAACATCCATATTAACTACAGAACCTAATTAACAGTTCAGCAATCAAAGTCCAAAACCATAATCCGAGAAATTGCAAAATAGTGTTTAATATATCAGCAATTAAAACCCAAGCTTTAGTCCAAGTAATTGCAGAAAAGAGATTACTATTTCAACAATTAAAATCCCGAATATGCATAGATCAAGTCTGATAAATAAATGACCCTACTGTGCATCTACAACAAGATTTAACATCATGTTATACTTCGTTAAATCGCTAAATAAAAATTAGGCAATTAAATCATTTCCATCCGTAAACAGCATAAATGTTTAAACTTTTATATAGTTAAATCCATTAGCATAAATGTATAAATTAGCATAAAGTTAATTACTTACTTGTTTCAATTCACTTGATTGATTTAAAACAGTTTAAAACAATATCCATAAATTAACCATTATGTTAATTTTATTCCAAACCTAGCATATTATCGTATATTATGCATTCTAGTTAATTGTCAAGTCCCAAAAAATCATTAAAACCATTTAAACAGACCCAACCATCCCTAGATACAAACCCATGTGCCAAAATCCTACACTGGACAACACATATGACGATTACAGGAACCAATCGACGTGTTTTCTCTAGGTGGCAACAGGTTTACACAAACCGGTTGATGTAAAGTTAGTAAGTGTCAACTGGTTTACCTAAACCGGTTGATGTAAAGTTTGCAAATGTCAACAGGTTTACACAAACCGGTTGATGTAAAATTCTAGATGTCAACTAGTTTACAAAAGTCTACTGAATCTAAAAGATGTCAACTGATTCATCATAGATGTCGACTGGTTTAATAAACAGTTGACGTTTTTCCCCAAGGTGTCAACCGGTTTCAACCAACCGGTTTACCGAATCACCAAGGTATCGACCGGTTCATGCAAACCGGTCGACGTGTGCACTAAACCAGTCGACCGAATTGTTACAATTCGTCTTCCACGGCTCCGGCGACTACGTCTTCCTCCGTTAAGGTCCTAAGGCTATTGTTTTAAGTCCAGAAAAACCCTAAACATTACTTCAAACCTCTTATGCATAATTTAAACAAATTATAATCAAGAATTATGCAAGAAATTGAAAGTTAAACAAACATATACACATATACATAATCTACTGTAATTCATCTTTTAAGCATGCATACATAATTAATTTTAATAACTTAAATTTCTTGGAGTTTCCCTAGGCATGCACAGAACACAGATCAAAGGGAAGGAGATAGAATTAGAACTTACCTTTGTGGTTTTGGTTTGAAACCTTTAACCGTCCTCTGTCTAGACTTTTCGGCGGCCACTTGATTGTCGTCCACTCCTTTGTTGCCCTAGGTTTAACCCATAAGCAACATCCCTTCTTCCTCTCCTTGGTTCAGCCTTGGTTCTTGGCCGGAACCTTAATTCTCCCTCCTCTGTTTTCTCTTAAAACTCAATGTTCGTGAAACAAGTTTTGTTGCTTCTAAACCCTAAGCAGACGTAATATTATACTTATATAAGCTTAGTGCAAAACCTAATTCTAATTCCAAGAGGAAATAGAAAACAAAAGAAAATAAAATAAACTATAAAATTCATAATATATAAGTCGGCTACGGATATCATATTTATATAAAACCCTAAAATCATATTAATTAGATTTATCTCATATACATATATACCCTAAAATATATGTATAATCATTCATGAGTATTAACTGTACTCATTACCCTTCTATCCGAGTAGTCCATGAGACCCAAACGGTTGGTCCACCACTACTGTCTAAGCCCATCCTTTTAAACTAAAACTAAAATAAAGTAAAATACACATTTAATCTATCTAAAAATTACAATTAAACAATTAAATAAAATTAAACATATAATTGAGTTAAAACCCACAAATCAATGCACACAATTAATTTAATAACAATTAGTCAATTAATGCAACTAAACAGGCAAACAAAATAATCAATTAAACAACCAATTCACGTAAATAAAACAATTAATCACTTCAACACAAACACATATCCACATAAGCACATAAAATATAATAACTAAATTCCAATTAAGTCCTTTCTAAAACTAAAGGTATTACATTCTTCCCCCCTAACAAACGGAATTCCGTCCTCGGAATTCACGAAACTCTGAATGATTTGCTTTTAAAGTTCATTTTCGGTCTCTTGTGGACTCAGCTCTATCAGTATAAATATATTGATTCATAACTGGGCAACACCTCCATGAAGATCAACCCCAATATTTGCAATTGACTTCCTTAATTTCCGTGATAACAGCCAGTGTCATTATTATACAGGCTAAAACTTCAACTGCGAACTCCACAACAAATTGAAAGATATAAATATCCTATCAGTTGTTGAGAGCGTTCACTTCCCTATTCCCTTCCACCAAACAGAACTTAATGCAAAGTGTGAATCACCACTTTGATGTATTTAAGTCGTCTTGTAATCCATTTTAGTCATACGAACTGGTATTCCCCCCAGTTTGAAATAAACCAGAATTGAGCTAATTTAATGTAGAAATCAACCAATATCCCATTCAGAATCCTGACCCTCTTTGTAAATTCAGCTATCCCTCAACTAAATCCGTGAAGATACTTTATCATTTATACCTCAGTATAGAAAAATGACTGCAAGGATCTAGTACCTCTGATGGTCCAGCTCGATTATCTAATAAATAGTAGACTTGGGATACCAAATCATTATGTCCCTCCTCCGGCCTGTCCTCCAATCGTCTGCTTCATACCTTAAAGCTGCATGTTTTCACCAGAAAATAATTAAGGAACTAAAAGTTATGAACCTCAGTCTTTACATCCTCTCTCCAATTTGTCTACAGAAAGTACCGTTAGTCTGGTACCACCAGCTTCCGTCTGCACCCATTGTGTAAAATTGGAGCATCTAAAAAATTAACTCTGCAACTAAATTCTTACATACTGATCCGTGATAAACCTACCGATATGGAAAGTCAATCGGTAATTCCATTTATCAAAAATCAACTAACTATGAGTTTTGCACACACACCGTGCACCTCTTCCTTATATTGGTGTTCGGTCTCTCCTTCCTATCATTGACACACCCTACTTCTTTAATATAAGTAAATGTCAATCTGACTCCTTGTCGCGCTTCTAATGAATATAGAACTTTTTCATTTTCTATACAGTCATCAATTCCCTAGCAACAGCTAATGCGATGCAAAGAAGATAACATTCTGCACCCCCATGGGAAACTTCTATTTTGCAGTCATGTCCTTTGGTTTAAAGAATGCAGGGGCTACCTACCAACGAGCTATGACGGCTATTTTTCACGATATGTTGCACAAACAAATGGAGGATTATGTGGACGATTTGGTGGTAAAGTCGCGAGCTAGGAATGGGCATTTAGCTGACTTAATAAACATCTTCGAAAGGTGTCGGAACTATAAGTTGAGGATGAATCCGCTAAAATGCACCTTCGGGGTAGAGGCTGGGCAGTTCTTGGGCTTTATAGTGCATCGGCAGAGCATTGATGTCGAGCAAAGCAAAGTTCAGGCTATCATAGAGATGCCCCCTCCGTGATCTCTCAAACAGCTAAAAAGTTTGGTCTGACAGGCTTCGTACCTACGACGGTTCATACCAGCTCTCGCCGAGGTTACACATGTCTTCGGCAGTTTGATGAGGGGAGGGTCCAAGTTCAGATGGAATGAGGAGCATCAACAAGCATTTGACCAACTTAAGAAGTTGTTAGCATCGCCAGTTACAATGATGGCTCCTCAGCCAGGAGTACCTCCCAGGCTCTACATCATGTCAACTGAGCATTCCATTAGGGCGCTTCTTACTCAGGAAGAGAAAGTCGCGAGCGCCCTGTGTATTACATCAGTCGTGTTGTACAAGGCGCCGTGGCATGCTATTCTCCGATAGAGTGCCACTGCCTATCTTTGGTGTTCGTGGCTAAGAAATTTCGCCATTATTTTCTTGCCCATACGATCCATCTCGTCACCAAGTGTGACCCATTGCGGTATTTGCTATCGCGGCCAATTATTTTAGGGCGAGTGGCGCGGTGGCTTCTAGCGTTGGCCGAGTTTGATTTCCAGTGCCTTCAGCCTCGTGCCATTCTGAGTTAAGCTATGGCAGACTTGGTAGCTCAATTCTCCTCTGGCAATTTCGAGCCAATGAGTGATGATCTTCCTCATAATGAGTTTGAGTTGGTCTGTTGCCCGGAGGAAAGTATGATCTGGATGTTGTTATTTGATGGGTCGTCGACTTCTATAGGAGGAGGCGTAGGGGTGGTATTGACCCCTGAGGAGGGGAAAGCCCAAAAATTTTCATACGAGCTCACCTTCGGATGCTCTAATAATACAGCGGAGTACGAAGCATTAGTATTGGGCCTTTTGCCAGCACGAATAGCTAAGGTCAAGCGGTTGTATGTTCAAGGAGATTCAAACTTGGTAGTGAAACAACTGGACTGTTCCTACGCTATCAAGGAGCCCGCTTTGGCGGCATACAGAACAGTTATCCAAAAACTCAGTAATTATTTTGACGAACTACGTATATCTCATGCACCTCGGACAGCTAATGGACATCCGGATGCCTTGGCTACGTTAGCGTCTAAAGTGGAGATTTCAGGAGAATCGGTGGATATCAGCATTCATAAGAAGGATGAGTCGTGTCTATATGACGTGGAGTTAGCTAATCAAGGAAACAAGGAAGACTGACGAAGTTTGTACGAGTCACAGCTGAAGGGTAATACCGGCAAAATTCCTTTGTCAGAGCTCAAAAATTTCACATTGTACCTGGGAGTGTTATACTTCAGAGCACCTGGTGGAACTTTGGCAAGATGTGTCGGAAAACAAGAGGCCAACCAAATACTGAGCAAAGTCCACAGTCACACGCGTGGCGGTAATTCGTTAAGCCTGTACCAAAGAATACAAAGACAGGGATACTACTGGCCGTCAATGGCAAAAGACGTAATGACTGTACAGAGAGCATGTCCAGAATGCCAGGAACTGCTTGAGGCGGCCCAATGTGTGGCCAATGTTGAGGAAGACTAGAGACAGAGATATGTGGAGTACCTTAAAAGGTGACTGCTCCCACAGAACAGTGAGGAGGCCGCTCTACTACGGAAGGAAGCAAGACGATTCTTCATATGCAATGGCGAATTAATGAGGCGAGGTTTTGACGGTAAAGCTAAACAATGTCTCAACTCTGTTAAGGCCCGCGAAGTTCTGAAGCAGGCCCACGAAGACGAGCATCAAGGGTGGAAGAAACTACATCACCGCCTCATACAATTGGGCTATTATTAGCCCACGATGCAAGCTGATAGCAAAAAAGTACGCCCAAAAGTGCCGAGAGTGCCAAATACACAACCATACCATACACGCACCAGCAGTAGAGCTACACTCCATAGATGTTCCTTTACCTTTTCACACTTGGGCCATGGATTTGATAGGCCCAATCTCGCCCAAGTCTAGAAAGAAAAAATGGATACTGGTGGCAACAAAAGTTTATACCAAATGGGTCGAGGCGTCAGCTTTGTCAACTGCAACGGGATAAGTAGTGGCTAATTTCATCAAAGAGAATATCATATGCCGTTTTGGTGTACCTCAGGTTATTGTATCGAACAACGAGACTCCCTTTGTCAATAGTAGAGTCCGCGCACTTCTTTGAAGGTACCAAGTAGCTCACCGCAAGTTGACGCCCTATTATCCAAAAGGCAACGAACAGGCGGAAGCCACTAATAAGACGCTAATCCGAATCCTAAGCAGAACTTTGAAGGAATAACATGACAAATGGGCTAAGCAGCTACCTCTTGCACTTTGGGCGTACCGGACTACCGCAAGAGGAGCCACATGTGTCACGCCCTTCTTCTTGGTGTATGGCACAGAGGCGGTGCTTCCAATAGAGATAGCGATTCCTTTCAGGAGTCTAGCCGAACAAAGTCAGCCGCAGTTTGATTCCAGAATTGGGGAGCTCGAGGGACTCCAGGAGCAGAGGGAGCAAGCAAAAGGTAAGATCACGGTTTACCAAAAGAGGGTAGCTCGGGCCTACAATGCCACTGTTCGGCCGAGAGCATTTCAAGAGGGCGATCTGGTTTTAAAGTCCGCGGTTCGCATGATGCGGAACTTGTCTGCACCTAAGTTTGCTCTAAAGTGGGAAGGCCCCTTCGAAGTCAAGGCTGTAAATCCCAGTGGATACTATAAAATTGGAGGAGTATGCACTAACAAGGTATTGGGCACATTCAATGCCAAGTGGTTGAAAAAGTACTACTCTTAACCTGACAGCCCCGGACCCTATGACTGTGTGAGGCCATTGAGCCTCGACCCTGCTTTTTGTAACATAAAACATATCAAAAGAGCCCGAGGGACTCTGTATTTCCCTGTGTCTTTTCTCTATAAACTAAATGCGTAATGCTCTTTTCTAATTTATCTTCTGGATCACCTCCCCTGGTAAAGGTCACTTGTACATATTTTATCTTGTCTCTAGCCGAGGTCATTTATAATAATTCCACAACACGTTCAAATTGGAATGTAAGGAAGGACAATCACACTGTAGTCCAAAAATAATTTAAGTACGACAAAAACTAGTCCAAAAGAGAAAGCGATGCATTAATAACTGATCATACATAATTTCCCCTAAACAGGGTACAAATGGTTTTCATTACAAAAGAGGTTTCTTATTACAATAATCAAGGAAAGTCATGCAAATCTAGGGTGGCGGGACCCAATAAGGCTAACCTGCGCTCGATCTCCTAGACTAAGGAGGCAATATATTGTTCCCTTGAGTCCACCAGTTCCTGCAACTCGACCAAGCGGACTCTCTCGGCATGAAGGGCCCTTTCCTCATTCTCGATTTGATCGCGAAGATCTTTAATATCCTCAACCATCCTCTCGTGCTCCCCAAATGCTTTAACTAGTGCAAGGATATTATCAGCCCAGCCTACTTCGATTTGGGCCCTCTTCAAATTCGAGAGGAGACAATCATGGGAGTCGAGTTCCTCCTTGCTTAAGGAACGTCCCTTGGCCTCGCAAATGCCTACCACGAGCTCACATGTAGTCTTGTACGCGAAATCTAAAAACAAGGGCAACATCCCCTCGAGATTTTCAAGGGTTTGAGGATATTTGACCTTCACTTCGTCCAATATTTTAGCCTCTTCTATAGAAAAAATGGTCCCACCCCATGGTACGAGTAAGGAGGCACTTGCTTCTTGATCTGACCTCGCCAGACCCTGTACGGCATTGCCCTCTTGTGGAGAGTGACCCCCTCCCTCGCCCGTGTTCTCATCTTGTGATGGTTGAATTAAGCCCTCCTCCTCAGCATGGTCGACATTGTTTCTCGAGCTGCTTGACCTCGAGGCCCCATCTTTGGAAGAATCGCTGGCACTCGAACTCCCGAGTTCATCTGAACTATCTTCTTTAGGAGGAAGAAGAGACTTGATGGCTATCTCTACCATTTACTGAAACTCAGTGATGTGTCCTTGGGGGAGCATATGGAGAACCTCGACCTGTGAACTAATATCACTATCTTCACCCTCGCGGCTAAAGTAATGGCCCTCAGAACCAGCAGCTACCTCGATATCTGTAAGAAAACTGGGTGAGTTTCTTAAAAAAAAAAGGGGGAGGGGGAGAAAAGAAAAAAGAAGCGAACTTTGAAAGGGGGGATACCTCTGTTGGATAGTGAGCGACTGGGACTTCTTTCAAAATTAAATGCTCCCATAGAAGGATCTGCAGCGGTGTTCACCTCCCCTGTGTCCTTGTCAAGTCTACCCAGACCTCGGGCTAAGGGAATCAGTTCCTTCCCCATCCCATGCCGTAAAGGTGGAGGGGGTTCAAGTCAGAAGAAAGTATCTCTACGGCTGCTTGCTCAGGGTCCTCGAGTATACTCACAAGAGTATGAAGAGGATCAGAAGGAACAGCCAAGCCCGCATGTGTCTCAGAGGCGTGAATGGTGTCATCAGTAGGAACGAATGCTGCAAGAGTTTTCTCCGGAAGTGCAGAATGAGACCTCGTGTTCAGAAAAACCCCAGCTCAAGCCGGTGGATGAGGAACTTCGAAAGAGGTGGTGGCACCCTTTGCAGCAGAGGTATTCTTGGGAGCGCCCTAGAAATGCACAATTATCAGCACGCAGAGTTAGCAGTAAAGAAAGTAGAAATGAAGTATAATCATTTACCTTAGCTCGTTTTGAAGGAGTGGCTGCAGGTACGAAGGTGTTGACGTCTTGATCAACCTTAGGCTTGTCCCGGCGAGTCTTGGTAGCTCGAAGAGCTATCACGGGCGCGATAGCATCTGGCAGGGACAGAGGAAGTAAGCCTGCTGTGCTACAGGGTTTGCCTCGTGCGGATATTGAAGTATTCTTAAAGGGTCGAAAGGAGGAATCACCCTTTAGTATAGAACGAATAGGGATGGGTACTGGAGTACTACTTATAAACTTTCTGAATGAGATAATTACCTCCTTCCAGTATGCCCTTGGTTTCACAGCCCATCGCCCCGTTCTTGAAGTGAAGGCACATGAAGGATTTGGCGAGTTCCCAAGAGCCCTGCCTCCTCGGAATCAAGAAAGCGTAAAAAAACCCAGCGCATACGTGCTATGATTCTAGCGAGCTCCGTAGCCATAGTCCCGAGAAAGCCCTTGATCAAACCCGAACTGCCGAGCTACCCTATAAGGGTTGTAAACTTTACCTGCCCCCGAGTGAGGTGGAAGAAGGGCGAGAATATAACTAGGCAAAGTCATGGCAAAGATAGTCAAGGCCGGAGTACACCTCAAAGACTTGCCCGAAATTACCATGCCATTCTTAGAAGCATAGCATTCCATGTGAGGTCCATTAGTATAAGGACGAGCCACAAAGCAGCTATCTCGGTCAATGTACTCCGCTAATTTCTTCTTTGTATTGTGCTTGTGCCATTGGAAGGATCATTTCAGACCACTATCAGGAGGCAGTGTGGCGGGGCGAAGGAAAATTGTGTTGATGATAAGCGCCGAATATTGCATATATAAGCGCCCTTAATTGCATTAGTTAAGTCCATTGTTCGTTTAATTATGTAGATTACTTTCATTTGTATGTTTTTGTGCATTTTCAGGTTCAATTGCAATAAAGGAGCAAGAAGGGTGTTTTGTAGAGTTTTTGAATATCAAGGGGCCAATTCTGAAATTCTGGCAGCAGTGAAGCCCAAACTTTGTTTGCCATTTTGACCTACCAAACTCAAGAACTGGACTTCCATCATAACATGAAAGATTTAGAGCTCTGAATCAGCTTTCCAAATCTTCAAGCAGTTTGTCATTCGGAGTTCGGAGCAGAGAGTTATGATCTTCTTATTAGAGGTGCTCAGAACTGCCTGGCAGCAATGAAAGTCTGCCTTGTTCTTCAATTTCAACCAATCAGACTTGAGAATTGGATCTCCACCAAAACATAAAGTTTTTAGAAATCTGAATTAGCTCTCTAAATATTCAAACATTTTGTCATTCAGAGTTTGGAGCGCAAAGTTATGGCCATTTCATCAAAGTAGGTCTGGGTAGAGCAAGTGAAGCATGGAGCTTTTTACACTAAATTCGAGTGCTCGAGGCCTTGCTTAGAGTGCTCGAATTTTGGGCAGAATGCCCTTCGGAAATGGCTCATTTCAGCCCACTTGCACCTTGGTTTCTTCATTTTGTTTTCCTCTTTAATGAAGTGGTTGGAGATGTTAGTTGGTAGCCTCTTGGAGTGGATAAGATATCTAATAAAGGGAAGCAAGGCCACACACAAGATATTAATCCTACATTTCTACAAGATTAGAGGAGAGAGAAGAGAGCAAGAAAGGTGTTCTTGAAGCTCCAAGGAGGTTGCACGAAAATGGCCATGAAGATGGAGCTTCTTCATTCTTCTAGCTTGGCAATGGGTAACTAACTCCCTTCTAGGGAGGTGATGAAACTCCTTCTTGTAAGCATGTCTTGTTTTTGATTTACATTTGGGGATGTAATGTATATATATGACCTTTCCATGAACTAGAGCTTTATTTGATGTGAAGAGCTTCAATGTCTATTAATGATCATTTTGAGGTTAAGATCTTGTCTTAAGATTGTTTCCTCTTATGATTATTTTGCTTCCATTTTCATAGTGACAATGAAGATGAGTTTATGGAAATGTTTTTATTGGCATGATGCTTGGGAAATTTGATAGTCTATAGCTTAGGGTTCTCTTTTGATAGATTATTCTTGATTCCTAATGTCATGCGCTTCTACTATGTGATTAAGGGCTTGATAACTCTATGCTTAGTGAGTATGTCTAAGGTTGAAACCTAGTTTAGGTAACCAAAACATGCAATACTTTGATAAGTTATTCTTGCCTATTGATTTCATAAAAATTCTTGAAGGTAATGTAGCAATTTTATGTTGTTGCATTTCATGGTTATGTGTATATATTATTCCCCAAGTAAATCATGTATTAACATGCTTATGGATAGGTAGTGGATTCACTTCCCTAGCCCTCTCTACCTAGATCTCCTTCCTTTACATTTACTAGCATTCTTGTTTTATGCACACTTCAATTACTAGCTTAGTGACAAACCAATCAACAACTCCATATTACACCTTATCATTCTTAAATAACTCTAGATACTTAGGTTGCCTTAAGACTAGCGCAGTCCCAGTGGTTCGACTTACCCGACCAATAGCCCTATTTTATAATGATTCGTGCTATTACGAAGGTTGATGTATAGTTGATCAACCGATCAGTTGACAGGAGAGACCATACTCATACGACCCACGGAACGCTCCATGCGAGTGTGTGCTAAGTCGAGCTCGTGATAAAGAGAGCCCAAGAACAATGCGGCCAAAAGAAGGCTCTTACCGCAAGACAAGTTGACGCCAAAGGGATGAGATCGGGGGCAAGGTCCATTATCGGGAGGACCTGGAAAGATGAATTTGGATAACCATGATAAAAGAAAAGCAGCAAGTCGAGCCAAATCCTTGTATTTAGGGCCACTGAAAGACTCATCTTCTTCTTGGCCCTGAGGGGGGAAGTCTCGAAAGTAGTACCGGAGGAGCGATACGAAAGTACTTTTTTTGCCAATCTCTGGAAACTCCTCATGGAGCCCATCTTCTTGGTAGCGAGAAGCGATTTTTCTCGCCGAGGTAATTCCACTGCGTAACCAAGCTGCGAACTTGATCTCATCCTCGGGAATAGACCAAGAGCTAAGGTCATGCTCACCAAATACATTCAAACACATTAGCTGCACAACATCTTCCAGAGTGGGGGTAAACTCCCCCCAAGAGGTAACAAAGGTGTGGGTGTCTCGGCTTCACCGAGACAAGAGAAGTGCAAGGTCGTTGATATCTCGTGGTATGGTTAATTCCTGAGTGTTGCGAATGGCATCTGTGATCCTCGAAGTTTATAAAATTTTAGAAAACTCGGCATCAGACAAAATTGCATCTGTCCATGACTCCCATCCGCGTCTGTGATACCCCCGGATTTCCGACAGGTTGGCCAGGCCCACGCCCGAACGCCCGGGAATATCAAAAACAAATCGGCAATAAACGAACACAGAGTACAAAAGAATAAAGAAGAATAAATAAAATGCTGGCAAGAAACTAAAATGATAATCTAATAATAAACCTCAGAATATATTTCCATTAATTAATAAACTCTTCTGATACAACTGATCCTCCAAAATACAACTCGGGAATCCATACTGTGTGGATCCCTAAAAAATCCAACTAAACAAATGACAGCAATAACTGCTTAAATCAGGAAACTGAATCATAAAGGAACTCCTATGTAGCATCGGAAAAATGAAATAGACTGATCCCCGCTCAGCACGAACAACCTCTACTCCTGACGAAAACCTGAAAAATAATGGTGGGTCAGGCCCACAAACAAATTCTACTCTACTACAGTCCAAGCAGAGATCCGATACACGTATATATCCTAGTCAATCCAAACAGTAACTAGTAATCCGTATATATATATATATACACACTAAAGGAACCTCACTAGACTATAGGGTTGTCTCAATCTGAATAGTAGGCAACATGCAAAACGCACATATAGTGGGCATGAGTACCTAGACCTACCAGGGTACACAACTACACTATATCTAGCTACACATCCCTGGCGATATACGCGCCCTAACCACTGATCCTGAGACTTAAGCTCATATCATGGCACCATACTTATATATATATAATTTAGTAACCATCCTATCCAGTATAAATTAATCCTCTATAAGTCATTCAACTTGTTCAGCTGACCTGACTTAAATATAAGTAGGACTTAACATTTTAGTTAATCCATTCCCTTATATAATAAATTAATCATCCATAAGTCATTCAACTTGTTCAGCTGACCTGACTTGAATATAAGTAGGACTTAACATTTTAGTTAATCCATTCCCTTATATAAAATAGGTAGGACTTAGCTGATAAGTTAATCCGTCCCTAGAATGCCATCGTCCCATACCGGTGCATTAAACCACATAATCCAACAATTGATGTAACGATTAAGGAAATACATCAAACAATCCAGAAATAACTATGATAATATGATATCAAGTTATCACAAAATAGGAATGACTTATTATTTATTTAAGCTTCCTATATCATATGTCCTACACAAACTGAATCTTATACATGATGATATTTTATTATATCGTCAAATAAGCATTCTCCGTATCCAATTCATCCTACATATTTAATCTCAATTACTAAAACATTCTAAAAGTTTAAATCCATTCGTTTGTTTAAAACATTCAAATAGCAAGCATCATTATGATTGAGTCTATTTAAATTTATTTAAATCCAAACCTAGTTCCTATTTAATGTTCAGGAATCCTAGGCATGTTTCTACGTTCTATCATTCCACAGATATGAAAAATACATAATTTAAACATATAAAAATTCACATCGGAAATCAAATCAAAATCATGCATTTATCAATTCATAACACAAGAACAGATATGAACCAATTTCATAAAACCTATGCTCTAATCCAATTAAACATGCATAATTATTTAATTTTATGTGTTTAATAAATCCTAGAATTTCCTAGGCATGTACAGAAACACGAATCAAAGGGAAAGAGATAGAAGAAAAACTTGCCTTAAACTTTCGGATCGAAAGTTAAACTTCTTCTTCATTGATCTTCTTCTCTAAAGGGTTTTCTCCTCCTTTTTTTCCTCTTCCTCCTTCTCTCTCTAACTCTCTCTCTCTAATATAAAATCACGTACTATATTTTTGAATCCTCCTACAGGCTTATACTTATGTATATATAGGCTAAAGAAAATTAACACTAATCCTAATTTCATTCCAAGTCAACATAATAAAGAAAAATTAAAATTAAAATATAAAAATGTAACGTAAAATATGTTACGTATATAATTTATGTATATCCTTATTAAATAAATAAATTATATATATCCCATTATTTATTAGCCGATTATCTAATAATATTTAAGTTACCATAATATTATAAGGTAACCTAAAACATGATACGTATATAATTTATGCATATCCTTATTATACACTACAAGAAATTTGGTTTTTAGGGACAGTCCATTCTGTCCCTAAAAGCCCTAATACCGTCCCTAATGATCGAATTTGACCGTCCCTAATAGTTGCGTCACAAAAGCTTTTTAGGGACGGTAAAAATTATCCGTCCCTAAAAAAAATCAACCTTTAGGGACGGACTTACTGTCCCAAATAAGACTGTCCCCCTTTGACTTATTAGGGACAGACTTACTGTACCAAATAAGACCGTCCCCTTTTGATTTATTAGGGACGGTATTTACTGTCCCTAATAATTAATATATTAGAGACAGTTTATTGTCTGTCCCTAATACAATACTTATTGGGCACAATTTGTACTGTCCCTAATAAGATTTATTATTATTATTATTATTAAATTTGTGACCATTTATACTGTCTATGATACTTGATTATTATTATTATTATTATTTTCCTCTGTTGGATTTGTGTTATAGAAAAACTACTAAATGACATCCACCTTATATATCAAAACATTGTAACTAAAAAGTACAAACATCCACAATATCATTTTAGAAAGAAAAAAATATATTGTCACCACAATACAGTGCCAACAAACGAGCTCTTAATCTCACGAAGAAGTTACAAATTCTCTAATTTTGTAAACAAGAACTAAAAAGTATCTACTAGCTGCTTTAACATCAAATGGTTTCAAACATCCTCAAAAATTAAAACATCATTTTAAACTGAATGCAGTCATGAAAATGTTGTTGCTGCAGTTGCTGTTGCTACTCAAGTAGCTTCTGAATTGTATCCAATTTCTCTTCCAAACCAAAGGTGCTTCCCATGCTTAGCGGAGGACCTACTATATTCTGGACCGGAATCATATCACAAAGGATAAACTGAGCTGAGCTACCTATCTCCAGTACATTAGAGCAACACATAACATCAAACACTAACTATCAACAAACATCATTTTCCTTATGACATGTGAATATCGAGGTGGTGTTGTTGCATAAATAATTTCATCATTTACTAGAACTGCTTTATTAAGTATTAGCCTTAACATGATAATTAAGGACGGACTAGTTGTGAGGAAATAAACTTACCGAAACCGATGAGTAAACATTCTCCAGCTGTTTAGCTATAGAAGTGCATGCATCAGATATGCTACACCTTGTAGCAAACATCATATCAGGAAGTTTCTAACCCTGAAACAAAAAACCTGATCTCTTAACCTGGTAATTTTTTAATTTTCTGTATTAAAAAAAAATTACAAGTATTTGACATGAGTATAAACAAAATAAATAAATAAATAAATTAGGTGCATAACCTGTCCTAAGTCATGCTCAAGCCCTTTGCTGGAAATGGATATTCTTCGTGGTCAAGGTTTGGCACATCTTTTTCCAAATAAAGAATAGGCTAACAAAGTAAAAGCAAAAAGAAAAGACACAAACCAATGAATGATTGGGACCATGTCTGAATATTTGAATTTCAACAAAAAAAAAACATTGTAAGCTATAGTTCTTTTAAAGTTCTCTTTTGAAAATCCCTCAGTTTATTGGCATGACCATGGAACCAAGCCTAAGCCTCCCTACTACCAACCAGTGCATTGAGATAATATTTGCTATCAATGGAAGGCTAGGCAAAATAAGAAAAAAGCAAATTGAGAAAGAAAGCTATCTTTTTACTCTCTTCTTTGCTTGTATAAATAATTCTCTCCCTTTACATTTAGTGCTGATTGAAATAAAGTTGAAGCTACTACTCTACCAATGTGATAGCCCATTACCCCATTACATAAAACACGATACCACGGAAATTTCATAAGACACATAATTTTAGTACCAAGGTTTCCACAAAAGGGTTCATCACAGGGTTTAGCTTTGACACTAAGTTTCCTATTTGTGGGCCCTTTTTAATAGCCTTATCTAAGCCCACAAAATCCAAGGAAAAAGAGATCTCCATTTTTAGATGTTGCATTTCTCAAGTGGGATTCTTCAATGTGTCATGGAATGGCAGGACTAGAGTGCGATTAATTTGAGTGTTAGTATTATGTTTCCTTTTCAACCAGACTGAATAGATACTATTACTTGATCATGGAGTTTTAGTGCTGAAATGTCATGAACAGATAGATCAACTACTCTAATATGTGTGTGTGTATGTACATATATATATATTAATGGAGACATGATTCACAATTCACACAAATAAGACATAATCAAGTTTTTTTTTCCCTAAAGAGTCTAAGACAATCAAGTTCACTTATGACATTTTTATCTCTCTTTAATAGATGCATATATACTTGCTAACAAGATTTTGAAGCCATAATTAATGCTAAAATAAGAAGAAATTACGACATATATGTTTTGGGAAATTAAAACAATTAAACAAATAAAAAAGAGCTCAAGGAGAAAAATATTCACAATAAATAGCACAAAAGCTAGAATTTATGATAAAAGATATGTATCCCATAATCTATTTTCTGTTGTGTTCTCAAAAACCAACTCACAACTAGGAACATTCTTTCCTATTCTTCTTAGTAATTGGAAATTAACACCAATAATCGTCCAAGAAAAGCTATTTCACTACAAATAGATTTCTCTATAACTAGTATGATATACATACAATCACAAGAAGAATGAAAACAAATCAAACATATTATCAGACCACTTATGGGCTTAGAATTTTACTCTCATTCCCAAAAAAAAAAAAAAAATTATTTTCCCTATTTTTCCCATAGCAACAAATTAAATCAAATGGAAACAAATTAATGTTGAATTAATGAGCTTGAAAATTTCATTTACTTGTTAATAAGGATGAGAACACAATAATTTGAAAACTAATTAGGACAGCTAGCAAGATTCACCTTGAAGGGTTGCTCGATTAAAAGCCCATGAGAGTCATTTTCTTGATGCACATTTGATCTTGGATGTTGAATTGATAGCTCAGACCTTTTAGGGTTCTCAATATCAAACATTGAATCCTCAGAATTATCTCTGGATGACCCATTATCAAACACATCTGATTGACCTAAATCAACAAAAATAAATAAACCCCAGTATGTTTACATCCTTCCAATTAATGTTTCAAAATAATTCACATAAATAAGCATAAAAGAGCTATAACAAAAGAAAGCAAAGTACAAGTTATAACAAAATATAACTAAATTTAACCCACCTACTTCTCATATTTACATTTTCTTCCATAACCCATGAATCTTTCTTTCATTTCTATTTCTTTTAATTCTAAATTTTTATTTTCGACGGCCAGAAATCAAATTTTGTTCTTTTCTGCTATTTTTTTTTTAAAAAAAATAAAAAAACTCCTACATTTCTATATCAATCAAAGAATAGTAATAAAATAAATTAAATTTCAGTTTTGGTATAACTCAATATATAACACAAATCAAATAACATTAATAAAGTTTCAATACATCACACAACACTTAAACAAGAAATGCTTAAAGATCGAAGATATTAAAGACAAAGGAGAAAGAAATACCTCTAAAGTTGAATGCCATTAAGTCAATATAAAGACTTCTACGCAAGAACAAAGAGGCATTAGAATTATGTGACTTATCTGTCATTATCATTCTTATCAGTCTGTTTCTATAGATACCTTCCTTTCAGACTTTTGTTTTTTGTTACTCTGTTAGAAAAGAAATTCCATCAAAAAAATAGGTGATATTTTAGACTACATTAAAGACCAAATAGAAAATCACAATCAGAATCTAGTTAAGTTTCCAAATAAGCAAGAAATTAAAATTTAATAGCTGCAATGGATAATAGCAAGCCTAAGGAGATAGAAATTAAAATCAAAGACTAATAGAAAAACTAAACCAAGAGGTAGATATAATTAAAGAAACATAAGTAAGAAATTAAAATTTACAGAATATATAGACTTACCTAGTGGAAGCCGAGAAACAGGCGCTGACGTTGATCCTCTGTCCACTTTCATATTAACGCACTCTCCACAAGCTATAACAAAAGAAAGCAAAGTACAAGATTCTTGAAGAAAAAGGAAAGTCAGAAAGGGGCAATTTTCTTCTCATCTTCTTAAGTAGGAGCAACTCCTAAGCAACAATCAAATATTGGAATTGAGTTCAAGCTTTCCCTAGATCTAGACCTTAAAAAGAAACTTGAACGGAAAATTAAGTGCAAGCCATCAATATAACAACAATTTTTAGCTTTTAATGACTTGCTTGAAAAATAACTTGTGAATTAGCACATAGACGACTTGTTTTTTTATGCATGTCGTCAATTAAAGGTTATAAAATATTAATTTTCTTGTAGTGTATATGTACATAAAGGATATATATACATATATATTTATATGTATATAAGGGATAAATTAATAAAGATAGAAAGTTCAAAACACCTGTATGATTTTCCATAGCGATTCAGACTCGTACGACAAACCTTTTCCAAATTTGTAATTTACCCCTTCAATTGTTAGGCCTTTTGCAATTTTGAAACCCTAGAAAAAACTAGGGTGAGGATCATGAAACCCAAGTGGGTTATATGAACGTCAAATCGAACATGGAGGTTCTCTGAAAATCGAAGAAAGAGGCTTAAATTTGAATAATCCCTAAATTTTTAAAAAAATAAAAACGTTGTACCTCAGGATCATGATCTTGTGATTCGCTGAAGATTGAAGAC
This sequence comes from Cornus florida, assembly GCF_030987335.1. NCBI lineage: Eukaryota > Viridiplantae > Streptophyta > Magnoliopsida > Cornales > Cornaceae > Cornus > Cornus florida. The sequence goes on along the minus strand of NW_026775579.1, from coordinate 49,379,758 downwards.
GTTTTGAACAGGAGCTATTGAATTGGGTGAAAATCAAGCCCAAAGAATGTTTGATTAAGAGGTAAGGTCTTCAAATTTCATGCCGGTGGAAGACGTCTGCAACTTTTGAGATCAAAGAACTGAAGAGGTTTGTGACGGTGTAAGAGGTTTGCAAATGATATAGGGTTTACTAAATTTTTTTAGATTAAAACGACGTAGTTTGATGGGCTTCCCTATTTTGTAAAATAAAATAATTTTATATGTTTCATTTTTGCTCGCGTACAATATCGCCAAACAAAAGAAAATTGAAGCGCTAAGTTTGGCGCTATTTTTTTTTTTTTTTTTGTGGAATTAGGGACGGTCTTAGATAGACTGTGCCAAAAAGAAACATTTTTAGGGACGGGTTTATGAGGTTTGGTGACATATCAAATTGACTGTCCCTAAAGGTTGTTATTAGGGACGGTAAAATTTGTCCGTCCTTAATAATAAGATCTTTAGGGACGGGTTTTAGAGGTTTGGTGACATATTAGATTGACCGTCCCTAAAAGCTGTTATTAGGGACGGTAAAATTTGCCCGTCCCTAATAATAAGATCTTTAGGGACAGGTTTTAGTGCGTCACTAAATTTTATATGTTTAATTAAATATATGTATATCCTTATTAAATAAAGAAATTATATATATCCCATTATTTATTAGCAGATTATCTAATAATATTTAAGTTACCTTAATATTATAAGGTAATCTAAAACATGATATGAATATAATTTATGTATATCCTTATTAAATAAATAAATTATATGCATCCCATTATTTATTAGTAGATTATCTAATAATACTTAAGTTACCATAATATTATAAGGTAACCTAAAACATAACACGTATCAAATCTATGTATATTTTTATTATTTAAATATAAAACATATACATCAGATTAAATATTACTGCCAAAGTTACCATAAAAGTAATTAATAAATTACTTTCCATTTTATATATATTAAAAAAGGTAAGTAAAATATGTTACGTATATAATTTATGTATATCTTTATTAAATAAATAAATTATATACATCCCATTATTTATTAATGGATTATCCAATAATACTTAAGTTACCATAATATTATAAAGTAACTTAAAACATAACACTTATCAAATCTATGTATATTTTTATTATTTAAATATAAAACATATACATCAGATTAAATATTACTACCTAAGTTACCATAAAAGAAATTAATAAATTATTTTTCCTTTTATATATGTATATAACATATATCTATATATATACATACACACTTACCCATGGGTAATAATCCATACACATCCAACCTCCTATCTAAGTAGTCCATGGAACCTAATTGGTTGGCCCATTACTACTAACCAAAACCATAAAAGAAAAATAAAAGAAAATAATAAAATAAAAGAAAATATTTAATTTATAATTAATCAAAACACCATTTGAGCACATAATCTAATTAAACAATTAACACATAGACAAATACAAATAACCCGTAGTCACATAATCAAATAATCAAGTAATACCTAATTCAATTAAACACATAAGCAATTAGTCAAATAATCAATTAAGTAATTAAAAATACAATTAAAACAAATAAATAAATACCTAAACTATCCTTTTAAAATTAGGGGTATTACAGCGTCCATGACCAGTCTGACTCATGAAAACAAGACTGGATAAGGGAAATCGCCACGTTCTATCCTGAGTCGCAGAATCGAGCTAGGTGGAATGGGAACTCCCGCGGGCGCATAAGGCTCGCCTTCAAGTAGAAATGTCCCCCCCGGAACCTCGTCCACCTCGCTCAAAGCATCACTGTTAACCCAGAAGGTGTCACTCGGGCCAAAGTAGGGGGCAACTCGCCACTCGGTCAAAGGAGGAACCTCGGGAATATCGTCGCGCATTACTATGATTTAGGGTTGGCTTCGAATGAAACAATTGCCAAATGAATAAGAGTGAGGGGGAGTGAAAAGCAAATAGTGTTATGCTTTGAGGGAAATGATAAATGTAACTTAAATAGTGGGATTGACATTCCAAAAGTCACGCCCCTGACAAATAAAGAGACGTAACTCGGAATTCGAAGCGCCATAATCACGCGCACCAATAGAAGAGTGACACGTGGACTTAAGAAGTCAAGGCGATGTGATTTCTTGAAGCGACTTGACTCTTCAATGCTGTAGTGGTGTGACCTTTCAATAATAAACAAAAGAAAGAGTTGGGAAGAATCAATAATTTGCTCGAGCTCCTCTTTTGGCGACCTCGAGCAGAGGAGCAAAATGTTGATGGTCGCGCCACTATGGCTGCCTAAATGGTGCCACCTCTGAAAGTAAGCACACCTGACCAACGCAAACTTGGCGTGCCTGCTGAAGGGACTAAGTATTCTCGAGCTACTCATCCCATGACTGAACTCGTTGGCCGAGGAAGGGGTCGCTTCCCTTCCTCCCTTAAGGATGCGCCCCGCTCCAATCGGATGGGCCTCTCCTCCCTATCTCTACCGAGATCATTCCCTGCTGGAACGATCTCAAGCCTTTTATTCTGTAATCTCCTTCTTTTTTTTATTAAAGGGACTACGGGAATTAGTTAGGGTATAGTCTCGCGAGATCAAGAAGGTATGGGAGGCTCATTCCCATTCCGGACTTGGGAATCTGAGAACATGTGGACAGGTGGTTGAGATCCAAGGCATCGCCTCAGCCCGAGGCCAATACAAGGGGGAAAGGACAATTGGTATCCAAGCTCGAGCTGAGAATGATAAATGGTGCATTAATTATGAAAGACGTTTGACAAGATCTGTATTAATTAAGGAGCGCCATTACCTCTTTGGACCGGGGGACAAAGCGCCGCGACCCACCCGTCAACGTCCAATCTGTCTAGAAGAAAGGTCCTTAGACCCTTGGATAGAGGCAGATTCACCCAAGAGACTGAGAGACATTGTCCGAGGGAGTAAGTACTATAAATAGGAGCATTAATTAGCCTTTAAGGCAGGCAACCACCACTTTAATTATAGAACATAGTCGAGCTCGAGTTCGTCAGATATCGAGGTCGGCCTTCCTTTTCTTAATCTTTGTTGCACAGAGAATCCTTTGTGTTGCTTGGATCTCCACTTGGATACTGATTTCAGATTTCATGGCTTACGTGGAACGATCTCCTTGTCCTACTAAGAACCACCTTCAATACCCTTGATCTCTGTAGAAGGATTGCTGATATATAGATCAAACAACACTTCTTGAATGCTTTGACCCTTCCAAAGTGTGATTGTTTCACCCATTTTCTTCAAGATCTGAATTTGATGTAGAAGAAATAGGTCTGCTTTCTTTGATCGTTGTAGATGCAATATTCAATAGAATTTGAACATGATCAGGAATTGAACAACACTCTAAAATCATTCTTATGTTTATGTGTGTGTTCAAAATAAAAATAGTAAAATCAGATTTGATTTTTTGCAAAACATCTCTCAAAGGCTTTTAAGAAATTTGAAATTTTAATGCAAAAACAATATCAACTTAGATGAGAAATAAGGTTTATATAGACTTTCAAAAACCTAAATATGCATAGAAAAAAAAGTAAAATCCGTGCATAGGTCTTTTGGAAAGAAATTCATACCAAGTAGGAAGTTTAGAGAGAACAGGAAACAAGTTACCTAATCTACAGAAGGTTCTTGAACTGGTTCAGGATGTTGGAACTGGTTCGAGATGGCCAGTGATGAATATGGATTCGAAGTATGAACTTGGAACCGGTTCAGAGTCTTGGATGAACAGTTCCCAATGGCCAGTCTTGAACATAAGAGAGAAAATACTTAGAAAAATTTTGGATTTGAAAATTTTAAAAGACATATCATGTATTAAAGTGTCATAACCTTTTAACTCAACTTTTTAACTTAACTTCTTAAAATTTTGTTCATACCTTTTTTGTAAATCTTAATCTATCAAACATGAATAACTCTTTAATTCCGCAACCGATCTCAATCTTGAATTTGAAACTTGAAGATATAACTCGATCGGACTTGTTTTGATATCAAAATTAGCCAATTACAAAATATATATCTTGTGATACCCTCGAATTTCCATGTATAGGTTGGCCAGGCCCACACCCAAAAAGCACGGGGATATTAGAAACAATTAGCAATAATCAAACACAGAATACAGAAGGATAAATGATGAATAAATAAAATGTCGAAAGGAATACTAAAATAATAATTAAATCCTTAAAGTAAATTTCATTAAATAATAAAATTAATCTGTTACAATAATTCTCCAAAAAATACAACTCGAAAATCCATAACATGTGGACCCCTAAAAATCTTAAAATAAGATAAATAACTATCTACATTTGAATACTTAAAACATAAACTAGAATCCTATATAAATGATTGGAATAGTGATGATAACTGGTTTTTACTCTGCACGAACAACATCTACATCTGATGCCCCTGTGGACCTGAAGAATAAATAATGGGTCAAGCCCACAAACGAGTTCTTTCTACGACGACCCAAATAGAGACATGAAAACTACACATCTAAAGTTAACTCATGCCATAGCTACATAGTCGATAAGTATATAAATATACATACTAAAGACTCACTAAATTAAGGCAGCCTCAACCGTGTAGTAGGTATCTAATGCAAATCGCAGACAAAGCTGGTCACGAGTCCTCATTTTACCAGGGCACACACGTCTCTAATTTAGCTACCCATCTCAATTGGCAATATACGCCTCCGTCCTAACCACTAATTCTGATATCTCAAGCTCATATTGTGGCATATATCCATATCTATATAAATCATATCCATAACAATAAAATAAACTATCCGCCGTAGTCTTTCAATGACATGTCATCTACATGGTTCCGTGACTTGACACGAAGAGATAAGACTGAACTTATTAGCCAACCCATCCCCATAATCCAAAACAAAGCCATATCCTAACCATGACATACATAGAACCAAATCCTAACATTGGTCCTCAAGCAAATCGTAACACACACACACACACACACATATATATATCATATCAAGATTATAAAATACAGATATGTAATTGATTATAATCATATCATAAGAGCATATAACATAATACCATGTCATTAAATCATAGGAATTAACTTATAATTTATTTAAGCTTCCTATATGAGCACCTCAATCGATTAAGCGCTCAAAACGATTGTATGGTGAATATGTCGTAGTCAAGATATGGCTGAAAGATTGCTAATAAAAAAAAATTAAAAAAAGAAAAAGAAAATGTCTGACGATAATAAGGTGCTAATCAGAAAAACGGTCAAAGGAGTGTAAGAATGTGAAAGGCCGAATAAGGAGCAATCGATTTTCCGTGGCTAATTCAGAGCAGTCAATTCTTAATGGCAGATTTAAATTGCAATCTATAAGTTTCAGCTCTTCAAAAATTTAATTCAATCTCATTTTTAAAGAGCTGGGGTGAGGATGCCAGAAGCGATATGGGCCGGATATGACCCACGAACATGGCATCCGGTTCGAACAGCTGAGTCCAGCCCATAGGGAAACACCGCAGAATGGGCCGAACGTGAATAGTCCATCAAAGAAAGCCAAAGCCCACAGAAGAAAAGGCTCAGATCTAGCAGTCCATTAATGTTTGTAACTATCTTATAAATAGGAAAAGTCATTAGAGAGTAAGGGGGGATTTTTCATTCTGTTAAAGTGAAAATGAATTTCTTGCATCTTCAATTGGCGCCGTCTGTGGGAAGCATTGAAGATTGATCTGTCTTTGATCAATATCGCGTTGATTCAGACCAATTCGTGAAGACGAGACTCGATCTTTGGGAGTTGAATCCAGATCTGAGAGATTGTGACCTATTCTGAAGGAATTTTGGTTCTTGTTGCTTTGACGGAGATGGATTCAGATCTACGCAACAACGATTTGTTCGATTGCGGCCGGATCTGATGGATTTAGAATTAGGAGAATTCAGATCTAGTCAACCGTAAGCATAATAAAGGGAATTCGAGTCCAGAACTGAAGAAATTCGCACTCACGAAGTTCAGATCTAATCAAGAACTTGAGATTAATGCCTTTACTCCGTTCAGGAATAATGATAGGTGAAAGCTCCAATCCGATGGAGACTGTCGAGCAAACGAAGCTTGAGGAGTTGATGAACATAATCGAAGCTCTCAGAAGAGAGAATGCAGAATTGAAAGCTGGAATGCAGCATCAAGAAATGCCGGCAATTCTGCGTCCACTTCCGGCAGGTGAAGGAGGTATTCAGTCTAATATCGCACATCAAGGCGAGCAAGAAGAGAATAATCAGTCAACTCTCCACCGTGATGAAAGGAGGTTAGACGATTTGCCGCCAAATGTTCGTCGAGTCGAGGATCATAAAGGATCGACTCACATTGATCCACAGCAAGAAAGATCAGACAGAACGAAGCCATGACTTTCGATCCGCGTCAGGAAAGGTTCAACCAAGAGGAAGTAATAGAGGTTGATCGGCGCAGAGTTGTATCGCCTTGGCAAAGAGAGTTCATGGAAGAACGGTCATTCGATCCGTCTTATCGGCCCTCCATGGCTACGCTCGCTTATCACGGTTCAGAGAGCAGATCTATAGCTCATAGAGCTACCGCCGGGCTCCAGAGAGAGAATGAAGCCCTCCGATCAGCGGCTCGGACGGTTGATTCACCATTTACTGATGAGATCTTGAATGCTCCGCATCCAAGGAAGTTTTCCATGCCAGTCTTCATTCTGTTTAACGGAACAACCGATCCGATCGATCATGTGTACCATATCCAGTTGAAAATGGCTCTGAATACGGAGAACGACTCATTAATATGCAAATGTTTCTCTACAAGTCTAGCTGGACCAACGCTTAATTGGTTCAAGAACTTGCCGAGGGGCTCGATTGATAGTTTCTGGAACCTGTGCGATCGATTCATAAGCCAGTACTATGGAAATAAGCGTCCGCCGAAGGATATTTCAAGCCTATTCACGATGAAACAGCACAAAGACGAGCGTCTCCAGGCTTTTCTCACCAGGTTTAACCTCACTAAGAGCATGGTGATTGAATGCCACCCTTCTACAGCGGTTCAAGCCTTCAAGTTGGCCATGACACGTGGTACTCCGTTCCATACCAGTCTGGTAGTAAATACGCCGACGATTATGGACGAACTCAATGAAAGAGCCGATGGCTTTGTACGGCTGGAGGAAGAAGAGGCGGTCAACGCTCGGACGCGTCTGTCATGTTGACCGAGGAAAAATCCAAGGCAAAAATCAGGCAGAAGCAGGCTCAGCCGTAACGTCAGACCTCCTGGAAAGCAAAGAAGAGGCCTAGGGAAGAAGAGCTGATCACTCTACTGAAGGTCACTCTGGCAAGGCTATATCAGGAAAATAAAGATAAGTTTCATCCACCACTGCCAATTAGGCAACCCCTCAAACAGAGGGATCATACTAAGCATTGTGCTTTCCATTCCGATTTTGGTCATCAGACTAACGAATACAGGAACTTGAGGAGGCAAGTGGAGATGTTGATAGCTAGAGGGGAGTTCGCGAGTTATGTCCAAGGCTCGGCGGTAGAGCAGAACCGACCAGTGGAACAAGTGAAGAGGAGTCAAAAGCTGAGCTCCCACAACTCACAGCCAGTTCGTATAATCAATGTTATTCATGGTCGGCCCAAACCTAGCGAAGACTCAGATGAGCTACTCCAAACGCGCCTTCGGCAGGCGCAGATGAAGAAAAGGGTCGGCAGTGTGAACACTCTGCACCAACAGCTCGCATCAATACTGATCAAGTTCGACAGGACGAACTTGCTGCGTGTTCAAATCCCCCATGAAGACCCGTTGGTGGTCAGCTTGACAGTGGCGGACTGCCTGGTGCGAAGAGTTCTGGTCGATCCCGGAAGCAGTGCGAATGTCATGCCGAGAGACACATTTGATCAGCTTGAGATCAAGCCGAAGAAGCTCAAGCCCACTGGAAATCCCCTGTTAGGATTTGATGGCAAGAGGGTGGAGCCCATGGGTATGGTGGAAGTGGAAGTTCAAGCTGCAGAGCGAGCTCTAATGGAAACTTTTGTAGTTGTAGAGATTCACCCCTCGTATAATCTCCTGATGGGTAGGGGTTGGATTCACAGAGTCCAAGGTGTACCCTCAACTCTGCATCAAGTCATGAGATGCCTTGGACCCGATGGAAATAAAGTGATCGACATTCATGGGGATTAGGTTGCAGCCAAGGAGTGTTATTCCGTCACACTGAAATATGCTGGGAAAGGGAAGACACTCATCCGTTCGGCGAGCCCAAAATAGCAACTACAGGAACCTCCACCCAAGCAGAATAGGGAGGAGGAGCCTGTGGACTTGACTGAAGAGCCCCTTCTTGATGTGCAGATCGACTGGTCCAAGCCAGAGCAAACTACAAGAGTAGGAATAAGACTCACCAAGGAAGAGAAGTGGGAGCTAGTTGACTTTTTGTCTCACAATGTCGATGTATTTGCATGGAGTCACCTAGACATGCCGGAATTAATCCTTCCGTATCCTATAATTCCTTGAACGTCAATCCCAATTTCAAACCAGTAAAGCAAAAGCAACGAAGGTTTGCTCTAGAACGTAACCAGATCATAGCCGAGGAGGTTGATAGGCTGCTTGATGCGGGATTCATAAGAGAAGTGCGCTATCCCGATTGGTTGTCAAACGTTGTTGTCGTGCAGAAGAAGAATAGGAAATGGCGGGTATGCATTAACTTGACTAATTTAAACAAAGCCTGTCCAAAGGATAGCTTCCCGCTGCCTAAGATTGATCAAATGGTGGATGCTACCACCGGGTATGAGCGTTTAACCTTTCTGGACGCTTATTCAGGTTATAATCAGATCCCCATGGACCCGGCAGATGAAGAAAAAACTTCTTTTGTTACCGAGCAAGGGACCTACTGCTACAATATGCCTTTCGGACTGAAAAACGCTGGAGTAACTTATCAAAGGCTTGTTAGCAAAATTTTCAAGGATCAAATAGGAAAGACTGTGGAAGCCTATATTGATGATATGGTGGTGAAGAGTAGGAAGAATGATGATCATCTAAAACATCTGCAAGACGTATTTGATGTGCTGAGGCAATATGGGATGAGGCTCAATCCAACCAAGTGCTCGTTCGGCATGAGTTCCGGTCAATTCCTAGGACACGTGGTTAATCGTAGAGGCATCGAAGCTAGCCCTGCCCAAGCAGAAGCTTTGACTAAGAATGCCGAGCCAAAGACAATCAAAGAAGTGCAAGCCCTCACGGGATGAATAGCTGCATTAAGTCGATTCATTTCTAAGTTGTCAGACCGCTGCAAGCCATTCTTTGACAAGATCCGGAGTCATGGAAGACAGGTCTGGGGGGATGAACAACGACAAGCACTAACTCATTTGAAGGAATATATGCATAATCCACCAATCCTGTCAGCCCCGGATCCAGAAGAAAAGTTATATCTATATCTTGGAGTATCTAGTCTTGCGACAAGTGCCGTTCTGATTCGTTGCAAGGAAGGGGTGTAACACCCGGTGTTTTATGTCAGTAAGACAATGACCGAGGCTGAACGAAGGTACTCGAAGGCCGAACGGGTGATACTCTCACTCGTAAACGCAAAAAGAAAGTTGAGGCATTATTTCGAATCCCATCCCATAGTTATCCTAATGACTTTTCCAATTAGAGTGCTCATGCACAAGCCAGAACTCTCGGGCAGAATGACAAAATGGGCCATAGAGTTAAGTTCATTTGACATAACGTATGAGCCGAGAACAGCTGTCAAAGGACAAGCGGTAGCTGATTTCCTGCTAGAATGTGACTCAGAAGATACGGAAGAAGACCTTAGATGTTGCTCTTGGAAACTTTATGTGGATGGCTCCTCTAATCAGATGAGGCAGGCATTGGGATTAAGCTGCAAACCCCAGAGGGCACCTCCTTGAGTCAAGCGCTCAGACTTGAGTTCCGGGCCACTAATAATGAAGCGGAATACGAGGCGTTGCTGAATGGGTTAAAGTTGGCCAGAAAGCTGCAGGTCAGAAGTTTGACTGTTTATAGTGACTCACAGTTGATTGTTCAGCAGGTAAATGGTGAGTACGCAACCAAGGATGACACGATGGAGGCATATCGTTCTGCCGTTCTACATAAAGCCAAGGACTTTGCGAAGATTGAATTCATTCAATTGCCGAGAGAACATAACGCAGATGCAGATCGGTTAGCATGTAGTGCTTCGAGCTCTGGCGAGACATTGGCGAGGGTGATTCTAATAGGAATACAGAGCCAGCCATCTATTTTTGAAGAACCTTCAGGCTCTGAACCTTGGTAAGTCAATGTCATACCGTATAAGCCGAGTTGGATTGACCCTATCATCACTTATATTCGAGAAGGCGTTCTGCCTGCGCAAAGGGATGAAGCTAGGGAAATAAAAAAGAATGCTGCAAAATATGCCATAGTGCACAACCAGCTGTACAGAAGATCCTTTTCTGGGCCATACTTGAAGTGTGTCACCCCCACAGAGGCTCAGCAGGTGTTGCGAGCTATTCATGAAGGCGTATGTGGAAATCATTCTGGGGGAAGATTGTTAGCGCACAAAGTAATGACACAAGGGTATTTCTGGCCGAACATGTCAAGAGATGCGGAGGAGTTCTCTCAAAGGTGCGATAAATGCCAACGGTATGGACCATTGATCCACTAATCACCTGAGGAATTACACATTATGGCCTCACCATGGCCTTTCGCGCAATGGGGGATGGATGTGGTTGGTCCTCTGCCAACTGCAAGAGCTCAGAACAAGTATGTGCTGCTGGCCACAGATTACTTTACTGAGTGGGTGGAAGCAGAACCATATCCGAGCGTGACTCAGGCTCATGTGAGACGTTTTATCTAGAGCCATATTATCTGCCGTTTTGGCGTTCCGAGGTCAATAGTTATGGATAATAGGACTAACCTCAACAGCAAACAAGTAAGAGAGCTGTTAAAGGAGTATGGAATTAATCAAAAGTTGGCAGCAGTAAGTCACCCCCAGGCCAATGAACAAGCAAAAATTACAAACAGAACAATTTTCGCCTGCATTAAGAAGAAGCTGGAAGACCATAAAGGGAAGTGGTTGGACAAACTCCCGAACGTCCTATGGGCTTACAGAACCACCCCGAGGCGGCCGACTGGGGAGAGCCCATTTACAATGGCGTATGGTACCGAGGCAGTTATACCGGTTGAACACTTGGTTCCAACTATCAGAAGCTTAACATAAAGTCAAAGTCAGAACGACAGTATGTTAAGATTGAACCTCGATATGATAGAGGAAAAGAGGGACGCCGCAGCAATAAGGCTCGCATCCTACTAGCAAACACTGGTGAATAGTCACAACAAAAGAGTGAAACATAGGGATTTTGTCCCTGGCGATCAAAAGAAAGGTGGGGATAGTCAAAAAGATGATGCCACCATGGGAAGGTCCATACAGAATTGCAGAAGTCATTGGAAAGGGGGCATATACATTAGAGACCATAGCCGGAAGATTGGTTAACAAGCCCTGGAATGCTACGTCTTTGAAAAGGTATTATCAATAAAAGTTGAGTTTCAGTTTTATCGGATGTTGTTCATTTTCAATTGAATGCATACGAATGTACGAATGCCTGAGATTTATAAAAATGGTATTCCTTTTCAAGAGATTGATTAAGCAAAAAAAAAAAAAATGAAATGAAAAGCCAAGTGGCATTCTAGCCGAGCGCCAGACACTTAAGCAAGATAAGTGGCAGCTGGCACTATGAGCCAAACGCCAGACGCTTGTTAAAAAAAAAAAAAAAAAAAATGAAAAGCCAAGTGGCAAGTGGCATTCTAGCCGAGCGCCAGGCACTTAAGCAAGATAAGTGGCAGCTGGCACTATGAGCCAAACGCCAGACGCTTGCTAAAAAAAAAAAATGAAAAGCCAAGTGGCAAGTGGCATTCTAGCCGAGCGCCAGGCACTTAAGCAAGATAAGTGGCAGCTGGCACTATGAGTCGGACACCAGACGCTTGCTAATAAAAAATGAAAAGCCAAGTGGCAAGTGGCATTCGAGCCGAGCGCCAGGCACTTAAGCAAGATAAGTGGCAGCTGGCATTATGAGCCGAACGCTAGACGCTTGCTAAAAAAAATGAAAAGCCAAGTGGCAAGTGGCATTCCAGCCTAGCGCCAAGCACTTAAGTACAGACAAAATCAATATGAAAGTATTGAAAGAGGGTTTGAATAGAGCTTAGCCCAAAAATTCTTGTCATCTCATTCATAATATGCTTGGAGGTTACAAAAAAGTGAAGTATACAGATGACATAACCACAAAAGAATATGAGATCAAGATATCTAAAGAGCCCTAGCTAGTTGCCTCAGTACCATCAGCTTCCTGGTTGAGCTGACCCGTCTCCTCGTTTCCATTAACCTCATCACCTTCACGAGGTGGAGAATCGAGATGGATAACGGAGTCGTTCTGCTAGGGCCCAACCTCAACAGAGACTATGGGAGAAACCATAGCTGATGGAGGAAGAGCGACTAAAGGCTGAACGGTAGAGTGAGCTGGAGTGATCTTGGAGGAAACAATCTCCTGACACTCATCAAATATGTGCTCAGCAGGGGTGGAGTCTGGGTCAACATAGACTCCTGGAGGGTCAATCCCTAGATCCTTATCAATTTCATCCGGAGTTGAACCAGTCTGACCTTCGGCAGGAACTCGATCGGAGAAACCATCTCGGAACCCCTGAGCATACCTAAGAGCTCCAACTCTTGAAAACCGAGCATGAAGAGCCAGCATACCACCATTCACTTTGCTAATGGTGCTAATCAGGGCATCACGCTCGCCCAGAGCTCTTTTCTTGAAAGCCATCCTAGCAGACTGCTCACCAGCCAGAAGACACTGGAGCTCTGCCTTTTCATCCCTGATTGAATCGCGCTCGGTCTGCCAGACACTTTTCTCAAGCTGAAGGGCATCTTTTTCATCCTGAAGAGAGTCGGTTTCCTTCTTCAGAGCGTCCCTCTCTTTTTCAGCTCTTTCAAGCTTAACCAATAGTTCGGTGTTCTTGGTGGCAAGGATATTATTTTCCTTACTGGCCACATCAAGGCTGTCAGAGAATTTACGGGCCTTCGCATTCCCCATTTCCACCTGTTTCTGAATGGCCATCATACCGAACAAAGTCTGTAGAGATATGCGTGAATACTGGTTAAACCGACCGCATGGTCAGAAGAAGTCAAGAGTAAATCTAATGTGAATATTAATGAATTGAAAAGTAAAAGTCACCTCCATGGCAGATAGGGGAAAGCGGCTGAACACCTCCTTCTGAGACAGACCCTTGGCTACCTCGATGTCCTTGGGAGTCCACATGCTCCTATAATATGCCATGGAGGTGTGACCATCCTTAAACATGGTCTCGTTCGGTTTCACGAATGTCCCATCCGTTCGGACGAATCGAGGAGTCCATGGAGGCAGAGTAGAGGCAGAAGCAGAAGCAGAGTCAGCAGCTACGACAGGCCCAGAGGGGGCAGGAGTTCTGGCAGGACGATGCAAGAGAGTGCTCGGCCCAGAGATTTGGGTCCTCCTTGTAAGTGATTCATCTTCGAGGTTGACTCCACCATCAGGATGAGGCCTTTTGCCTCGCTCTTTTTCCCAAACACCCCTAGTAGCAGCTGAGGTAGTATTAATCTGTGGAGATGTGTTTGGATTGGTAGCAGGAGTGCTAACGGTAGGGCCGACAGCTACTACGCTCGGGGTGGTGTCAGAGGTGGTGGCGGAAGAAGAGGCTGATGCGGGAGAAGAGGTTGCTCCAGCAGCTATGGTGGCTGGGGGAGGATTTTTCCTCTTGTCAAATGTAGGAATCTGAAGTTGGCTCATTGTATAGCCGAGGGCTGAAAGTGCTAGAAGGTTGTCTGAAGTAAGGAGGTCTGAGCAAGAAGGGATGTCGTTCAGAACGTACTTCTTCAAGTAATTACTCCTATCCCTGCAAACACTGTAGCTTAAGTCATCACAAGGAATGCCTAAAGAGCGGCATAAGAAAGTATAAAAGTGAGGAACGCAAATTTCGCAGGGACAATCGTTTTTATGAGTTTTAAATTTCTTATACGAAGAGACAGAGCACACGCCAAAGGCACTCGGGATTGGGTAATCCTCTACAGCCGGCGAAGACCAGGCCCCACTAACCCCCACAATGTTGTTCCTCCAACCCTTTTCAGATTTGATTGTGCCCGTACATATGGACATCTTGTCAATCGGGTAGAAGTGGTAGAATGGCTCCTCAGTTTAGATCTTACTGACGTTGTAACAGAGAAGGAGATCTATGATATCAAGATCCAGACCTCTGTCGTGAATCAGTAGTAGTAGAACGGATAGGATTCTAAAGAAATTTGGGTTTACCTGCAGAGGGGAGATCCCCAATCTATTGAAAACATAGTTAAAGAAGGGATGCAGAGGGAACCTAACGATATACAGTTGAAGGTTAGTAAATAAAACCTCGCCGGGAAGAAGGCCGGCACCAGTCATAATATTTACATCTCTAGGGCAAACCCTAATTTGGATATCGTCAGGAAGTCTAAGTCTCATACGAAAAACATCTAGATCTACAACCATGGTGAGAATGAATGAAGGATCTAAAAGAATAAAAGAAGTCTATCGAAAATAAAAGTGAACGGGACTAACCTCCGGGGTAGAAAGTAACAAAGAGCACTGCGAGATCGTTGGAAGAATGGCTCTCGTAGAAGTTCACCTGATGAAATTTAGCTCGATTCTAAAAAGACAAGTGAGGGATTTGACTGATGATGGAGAAAGATGGAGACGGTAAAAAGGCATGAAGTGACATTCGAGAACCTTATAAAGACAGAGTGGACCTGAAGGCCGAAGCGTCAGGAAGGCAAGAAGTTTATCGAATCTCGAAACATCGATTCTAGATCCGACCGTCTATTCCGCCATGAGATCTTCTTGAGCCGTTAACATCATGATTGGAAGCCTTCGATAATTACCCCCTTATTAATTAGGGAGTAATTATGGGGGTAGTTGAGGATGCCAGAAGCGATATGGGCCGGATAAGACCCGTGAACATGGCATCCGGTCCAAACAGCTGAGTCCAGCCCATAGGAAAACACCGCAGAATGGGCCGAACGTGAATAGTCCATCAAAGAAAACCAAAGCCCACAGAAGAAAAGGCCCAGATCTAGCAGTCCATTAGTGTTTGTAACTATCTATAAATAGGAAAAGTCATTAGAGAGTAAGGGGGGATTTTTCATTCTGTTGAAGTGTAAGAATTCTAGAGAGAGAAAGTGAAAATGAATTTCTTGCATCTTCATGGGGACATTGTTTGTACCATAAAAATAAATTTTATTATTTGGCCACATGTCATTAGTAGAGTGGCTTAGTTTGTTCTATATATATATATATATATATATATATATATATATATATATATATATATATATTTCAGGATTTGATGACAAACCTTATAAGTACGTGTACTGATTGTTGCATGAATTGTTTGAGAATTATCCATGTGGTTTCGAGAAGAAAAGATAAGGACAGAAGAAGTTCATTTAGAATCAAATTCAAATAGTGGAGTTTTGAATTTAAACTAAGTGGAGGTTCCAACTACAGATTAACTACTTTCAACTGCTTTAGGACGTTTATAAAAGATGCTGGAGAAGACACTGCAAAAGGTCCCTGACCACGCAATGCATTTTTCATCATATAGTATTTTCTACTTTCTTTGTATTTTTCTTTCTTTTTTGAGTATTTTACTTTCTTGGTATTTTCATAGGAGTAGTATTATAGTTTGACTACAATTGCATCACCTGTAAACCTTGTACTAGAATTATATTTATGAATAAGAGGTTGGACGCTTGGCTTTTGTTCCCTCCATCTCTTATTTTATAAATTTCTGAGATTGATAAATACTTCATCTATTCCATTATCTGGTATCAAAGTCCTATTTAATGCCTCCTGGAAGAAAAGTCGTAATCCTAACTTTCCTACCATCGCTTAAGATAGATTTGACAATTCTATCCCTTGCAAAAAATTTAGAGCCAAACAGAGATAAAAAAAAAAAAAAAAAAATAGTATATTTTACACGTAAAAAATTCAGTATAAAATTCCAATATAATTTATTGTGTCTCAAAATTCAGTATAAAATTTCAATATAATTTCCTGTGTCTCAAATTTCTCTGAAAATCTCGGTTTTTTTTTAGTTGACCAAAAGTCAAATGGTTTGGTAATGAGTACTTAAAGACAAATGGCTCGGTAATGAGCCCTAATACCTTTACGCTGTGTTTGGAATGCTGGATTTGATGGGATTTGGATTTAGAAATAGGATTTACTGTGTTTGAAATAATCGGATTGTGAACGGGATTTTAAAGTTATGGGATTTCAAATACTGTTTTTGATATGTTTCAAATCCTGACTAAAACGATAGGATTTGACGGGATTTGAAAGATAAATACCATATTATCTTAATTAACCTTGTACAATATCTACTACTTAATCTCCAACTGTCTTTTTCTCATCTAACCTTATCCTATTAAATATATATTACCATATCTCTATCTCCAACGTTATTTAACTATCTCCATACTACTCTCTCATATAACTGTTCAATGTTATTTTACTTTTTAGTGATTTTTTTTAAGTATGTTGGTGATGTTTAATAAGTTAGTTTTTTAATTAAAAAATAATTGCTCTTTTTTTACGTGATCTGTTAAATAAGTAAATTTTATATTTCAGTTATATCATGGTCCTTCTCTTTGTTTGTCGACAATAAAATAAATATTTTATTTATCATTTAAACAAGGGCAAAAATGGTATAATATTATTTTTATTTCAAATTCTCTTTTAAATCCAACTTTAAATTCAATTGGTTCCAAACATAGAAATGGAATTTCATTTTGGAAATCCATTGATTGTTTGTAAATATTGTTCCATTTTGTAGTTCTTTTAAAACTTAATTGATTTTCTTTTAAAACCCTAATTTTTCTTTAATTTTTTTTTTGGAAGATTGAACACAAAAGTCTTCCATATTTGTGAGTTGGTGTTTGAATGGTTTATACTCATCTATATTTACTTCTTTCGTTCTCACCTGGATATGCTGTCTCCAGGGCTCGCCCTGGCCCAAAGCGACCAAGGCGGTCACCTTGGGCCTCAGATTTTAGAAGGCCTCAAATTTTGAGGCCCATAGGGGATGAAAAAAAATAATAATAATAAAAATAAGCTGGAGCAAGTTTCAGACGACACAATCTGCTTCGGCACTCCACGGGCTCAAATCCCCTGCTGTGAGTTACCATGCAGTCCCCTGCTGTGAGTTGATGAAAGGCCTTAGTTTGGCCACGTGTGCTTCAGTTTGTAATATGTCTGTGGGGTCCACTAAAATGGTGCAAAACGCATTATTCCGTTAAATCTGCCTTCCGTTAAACATCCATCTCTCGGCATCTCTAAAAAAGCCCAAAAGAGCCGGCTCTACAAATTAATTGAGCCGTCTCCAAAAAATTGGGTTGAGCCATCTCCACATTTCTTCTTGAGCCGGCTGTCCATTATTTTTTTTTTCTTTTATTTTTATTTTTATTTTTTGCTTGGCAAGGAGCCGGCTCTAAAAATTCTGAGAGCCGGCTCCATATTTATTATGAGCCGGCTGCCAACTCAAAGAGCCGGCTCCATTGAACTTCAAGAGCCGGCTCCATTAAATCCCAAGAGCTGTTAAATTTAGGTGTGAAATTAGTTTGGCAAAGGTGTGAAATTAGTTTTAGAACTGTGTGAATAGCTTATTTTGATGGTGAAGGTGATCAGTATCCCTACTTATTAAACTTCACAATGTATTTTTTCTCATAAATATGACATAATAACATGTAAAATGTGTAATTGCCGCATACATGAGAAGACAAAATATTTGGATAACACATTGGTATCTAATGAAGCCAACTCAGTTAAAAAAAAAAACAATTATGGAAGATTTTACATTCACTAGAATGGTTATTGAAGATTATAGAAGAAAATCCTACAATTAACCAAGATTTCAAATACGCTAGAATGCTTAACTAATATCAATTTCAAGTAAAAAAAATCATAATTTACACTAACGGATGACAAATGAAAGAATTAAAAAATGTTAAATTTAGGTGTGAAATTAGTTTTGCAGAGGTGTGAAATTAGTTTTACAGAACTGTGTGAATAGCTTATTTTGATGGTGAAGGTGATCAGTGTCCCTACTTATTAAACTTCACAATGTATTTTTTTTCATAAATGTGACATAATAACCTGTGAAATGTGTAATTGCCGCATACATGAGAAGACAAAATATTTGGATAACACACTGGTACGTAATGAAGCCAACTCAGTTAAAAAAAAAAAACAATTACGGAAGATTTTACATTCACTAGAATGGTTATTGAAGATTATAGAAGAAAATCCTATAATTATCCAAGATTTCAAATATGCTAGAATGCTTAACCAATGTCAATTTCAAGTAAAAAGAATCATAATTTACACTAACGGATGACAAATGAAAGAATTAAAAAATGTTAAATTTAGGTGTAAAATTAGTTTTGCAGAGGTGTGAAATTAGTTTTACAGAACTGTGTGAATAACTTATTTTAATGGTGAAGGTGATCAGTGTCCCTACTTATTAAACTTCACAATGTATTTTTTCTCATAAATGTGACATAATAACCTGTGAAATGTGTAATTGTCGCATACATGAGAAGACAAAATATTTGGATAACACATTGGTATCTAATGAAGCCAACTCAGTTAAAAAAAAAAACAATTATGGAAGATTTTACATTCACTACAATGGTTATTGAAGATTATAGAAGAAAATCCTACAATTAACCAAGATTTCAAATACGCTAGAATACTTAACTAATGTCAATTTCAAAAAAAAAAAAAAATCATAATTTACACTAACGGATGACAAATGAAAGAATTAAAAAATGTTAAATTTAGGTGTGAAATTAGTTTTGCAGAGCTGTGTAAATAGTTTATTTTGATGGTGAAGATGATCAGTGTCCCTACTTGTTAAACTTCACAATGTATTTTTTCTCAGAAATGTGACATAATAACCTGTGAAATGTGGAATTGCCGCATACATGAGAAGACAAAATATTTGGCTAACACTTTGGTACCTAATGAAGCCAACTCAGTTAAAAAAAAAACAATTATGCAAGATTTTACATTCACTAGAATGGTTATTGAAGATTATAGAAGAAAATCCTACAATTATCGAAGATTTTAAATACGCTAGAATGCTTAACCAATGTCAATTTCAAGTAAAAAAAAAATCATAATTTACACTAACAGATGACAAATGAAAGAATTAAAAAATGTTAAATTTAGGTGTGAAATTAGTTTTGCAGAGGTGTGAAATTAGTTTTACAAAACTGTGTAAATAACTTATTTTGATGGTGAAGGTGATCAGTGTCCTTACTTATTAAACTTCACAATGTTTTTTTCCTCATAAATATCACATAATAACCTGTGAAATGCATAATTGCCGCATACATGAGAAGACAAAATATTTGGATAACACATTGGTACCTAATGAAGCCAACTCAGTTAAAAAATAATAATTATGGAAGATTTTTCATTCACTAGAATGGTTATTGAAGATTATAGAAGAAAATCCTACAATTATCTAATATTTCAAATACACTATAATGTTTAACCAATGTCAATTTCAAGTAAATAAATATTATAATTTACACTAACGGATGACAAATGAAAGAATTAAAAAATGTTAAATTTAGGTGTGAAATTAGTTTTGCAGAGGTGTGAAATTAGTTTTGTAGAACTGTGTGAATAGCTTATTTTGATGGTGAAGGTGATCAGTGTCCCTACTTATTAAACTTCACAATGTATTTTTTCTTAGAAATGTGACATAATAACTTGTGAAATGTGTAATTGCCGCATATATGAGAAGACAAAATATTTGGATAACACACTGGTACGTAATGAAGCCAACTCAGTTAAAAAAAAAAAAACAATTACGGAAGATTTTACATTCACTAGAATGGTTATTGAAGATTATTGAAGAAAATCTTACAATTACGCTAGATTTCAAATACGCTAGAATGCTTAACCAATGTCAATTTCAAGTAAAAAAAAAATCATAATTTACACTAACGGATGACAAATGAAAGAATTAAAAAATGTTAAATTTAGGTGTGATATTAGTTTTGCATAGGTGTGAAATTAGTTTAGTAGAACTGTGTAAATAGCTTATTTTGATGGTGAAGGTAATCAGTGTCCCTACTTATTAAACTTCACAATGTATTTTTTCTCATAAATGTCACATAATAACCTATGAAATGTGTAATTGCCGCATACATGAGAAGAAAAAATATTTGGATAACAAATTGGTACCTAATGAAGCCAACTCAGTTAAAAAAAACAATTATGTAAGATTTTACATTTACTAGAATGGTTATTGAAGATTGTAGAAAAAAATCCTACAATTATCCAACATTTCAAATATGCTAAAATGCTTAACCAATGTCAATTTCAAGTAGAAAAATATCATAATTTACACTAACAGATAACAAATGAAAGAATTAAAAAATGTTAAATTTAGGTGTCAAATTAGTTTTACAGAGGTGTGAAATTAGTTTTATAGAACTGTGTCAATAGCTTATTTTGATGGTGAATGTGATCAGAGTTCTTGTGATCAGAATTTTTAGAGCCGGCTCCTTACCAAGCAAAAAAAAAATAAAAATAAAAGAAAAAAAAAATAATGGACAGCCGGCTCAAGAAGAAATGTGGAGACGGCTCAACCCAATTTTTTGGATACGGCTCAATTAATTTGTAGAGCCAGCTCTTTTGGGCTTTTTCAGAGATGCCGAGAGATGGATGTTTAACGGAAGACAGATTTAACGGAATAATGCGTTTTGCACCATTTTAGTGGAGCCCACAGACATATTACAAACTGAAGCACACGTGGCCAAACTAAGGCCTTTCATCAGCTCACAGTAGGGGACTGCATGGTAACTCACAGCAGGGGATTTGAGCCCGGCACTCCACAGGGCGCAGCCTCCGCTATCGCCTCAGGTGGACAAGGTATGTTCATCCTCTCTCTCTCTTCTCTCTCCTTTTGCATGAATCGATCTTTCCTTCTTTCGTTCATTTCATCATTTGATTTGTTCTAACTTTGGTTCGTCTGATTCGGCTTTTATCTTTGTTCTAATAGTGAAAAGTAGCGAGGGTTTGAAAAGTAGCGCAACTTCCTCAGGAGACAATGTATGTTCATCCCCTCTCTCTCTCTCTTCTCTCCTTTTGCATGAATCGATCTTTTATATATGTTTCTTTCTTTCGTTCATCTCATCATTTGATTTGTTCTAACTTTGGTTCGTTTGATTCGGCCTTTACCTTTGTTCCAATAGTGAAACATAGCGAGGGTTTGAAAAGTAGCGCAGCCTTCTCAGGAGACAATGTATGTTCATCCTCTCTCTCTCTCTCTCTCTCTCCTCTCTCCTTTTGCATGAATCGATCTTTTATATATGTTTCTTTCTTTCGTTCATCTCATCATTTGATTTGTTCTAACTTTGGTTCGTTTGATTCGGGCCTTTACCTTTGTTCCAATAGTGAAAAGTAGCTAGGGTTTTTTTTTTGTGTGTGTGTATGTGTGTGTCACTGTGTGTGATGGCTATCAAAAGCTGAATGAATATATTATGGTTCTCTTAGTATTTTAATAAATGTGTGCCTTTCTCCACGTGTCTTTCATGGCTATCGAGTCCATTATCTATGGTAAGTCCTTTTTTTTTTCCTCTCCCCTAAGTCCACTCCAATCTCACAACAGCAGCAACCATACCATTTTCCTCATATTTTTTTGCGTTTTCACATTCAATCCCACGAAAATTAAGGATCCCTTCTACAAGTGGGTTGAGGTAATAATTAACTTTTTCGATCTCTAAATTATGCTCATACTTAAAAGTGCCAAATTAAGGGTTTTTTTTATTTTTATTTTTATATGAAGATACATACCACCATTATTGATGTTATTTGAAGTTGGCTCAGCTAGAATTTTGGTTAATAATACTGTCAAAGCACTTGTCATCAGAATGTACAAACACATGGAAATCAAGAGCAGGCTTTAACAAAACAAAAGTTAATGATTTTTTCTATCAATTTGCACAGGTCTTCTGTAGCAATGATCAATCAATCACTGCAGGTAATTGGCTCCCAAAAAAACACACAAAGGATAGTGTAGTTAATATAAAGAGTGAAAGACAAAACTATATATGATAGTGGATGCCACATATAACCTAAAAGTCCCACTACTTTTTCAGTACCACAAGTTCTGCCTTCTATATATATATATATATATATATATATATATATATAGTCACTCTCATCTCCACATATTTTTGTCATCTGTAATCATCAAATTTTAATAGCTATATAAACAATGAATGTAAAAGAAGCTGTAGTTTTTTGTTCTCTAGTAAACTGTTCTCTTCATTTTTTATTTTGTGCCTGTGAAAATTTCGTACTCTTTAATATATAAATTTATTGTTATTAGTTAGCTATCTTATGCAACACTGCACATGTGCACAATTTGCGCACAATTATTTATTGGTGGTGATAAAAATTTATAATTATTAGTTAGTTGTCTTAAGCACACTGCACAGACGTACAATTATTTATTGGTGGTGATAGATTTATACTTATTAGTTAGTTGTCTTATGCACATTGTATAGGCGCACAATTATTTGTTGGTGGCGATAAATTTATAGTTATTAGTTAGTTATTTTATGCACAATGCACGGGGGCGCAATTATATTAGCTATAGAATTTGAAAACATTGTGTTAAAATTTCACACTTTTATAATTCTTTTTTGCACGTGTGAAACTCAAGGGTCTCACATTTGAAAGTTTGCCTAGGGCCTCTCAAAATATTTGGAATCTCAGGGCCGGCCTTGGCTGTCTCTATTCTTTGAACATTACTTTCTTTGTAGTTTTTTTATTTTGTTTTATCAATTAATATTTGGTTTTTGTTTGTTTAATTATCAGTCTATTTACTATGCTAAGTTTCAGTGTTCAATTGGGTTATTCTAGGCCTTAATTTGTGTAAAATGATTTTTTAATATAATATCGTTTTTTCATCAATTTGATTCTTAATATTAATTGATTACAAAGTATCGTCTCTCTGAAGGAACTATGAGACCTGTGCCTAACCAAACTCCTTTGAGAAAAAAGTATAATGAAAATTTTAGAAATGATTCAAGATTTTCTAAGTAAAGATTGTTTCAATCCAAAATGACATAACACGAACAATATGATGGTGATGGGCTTAAAAAGTTGGGTAAATTACATATAAATGGAGTTAAAGTTTCATATTTACTTAGAAACTGAGTCAAAATTCTATATTTCTCTAAAATGGATTGCTGAGGTGGCACATGATTTTTTAGTGTTTAAAAAATTATGGTGCCTAAAATGCCCTTCCCTAACAAAAAAGTAGTACCTTCAGTTCAAAAAAGTAGTACCTTCGAAGAAAAAGTAGTACCTTCGCGGGTGTTTAAAAAATATGGTACCTGGACACCAAAAAGTAGTACCTTCAGTTCAAAAAAGTAGTACCTTCGCGGAAGGGTATTTTAGGCACCACAATTTCTAAACGGTAAAAAATCATGTGCCACCTCAGCAATCCATTTTAGAGAAATATGGAATTTTGACTCAGCCTCTAAGTAAATATGAAACTTTGACTCCATGTATATGTAATTTTCCCTAAAAAGTTAAACTGTTATTTCTGTGATGATAGACGTGCGAATAAATTCTCCCTCAACATTAAACTAACTGTTAAGATGAATGGTGTTTGAATCAAATTTCACTTTACCGTTTAGATTGTAAAGGAAATTGAGGTCCGGATTGAGTTGCTTCCCTTGGCAGTGAGAAGACCTTAAGAGTTAAGACTTTAACAAAATCATGGATTTTGTCATTAATTTGTTACTTTTCTTCCATGTATTATTATTAAGTACTAGAGTATATATATTTAGAAGACTAATCAAGTTATTTAAAAAATTTTTATAAGCAATTCTTTCCTTTTTTTTTGGGATCTCTACAGTACGCTTTCTCTCTCTCTACTCGATCGCTCCCGCTTTCTCTCTCTCTACTCGATCGCTCCATTGTATTGGATCAATGGACAAGGCATCTACTTCTTCAGGTATTCTCGATTATGGACTTGTTTTTTTGGATGTAATTTTTTTCTGAAAATCCCTATATGTTTTGAATTCTCTTTAAGTATACTTACATTGCACGTTTCTTGAGTCCATAACAGATTCATCCATCTCCTATTTTGGCTGTTGTGATGTTTAGTTTCTTGAGGTTCTTCAATTGCCTTGAATATTCAATTCTGTGTAACTATTCTATTGCATGGGTATCGATAACAGATTTCCGCAAACCACTGATATTGTGCTCATTGTATACTTCTTGAAATTGTTTTAGGGTAGTTCCTACAATTCCTATAAAGATTACCATAGATTATTACATGGTTAATGTGCAGAAGTAGTCACTTTGGCTGCTCATTGTATACTTCTTGGAAGTTCCTACAAGTGCTTAATTCATGGTAGATTACCATAGGTTTTAAATAGTATGTTTGATTGTGGCTTCTTATTAACTTATCTTGTGTTACGCTTTCAAATTATAAAATTCCAATACTTGAGCATTCTACTTATTGTTATGGTTGGGTACTTGTTGGAAGTAGTAGTAGCGGTGAGAAACCGAACTTACATTGATTTTAGTATATGTTGCATGGAATTTCTTGGTACGTGCTCCAATTCCCCTGTGCATTCTATCTCCTAATAACCGGGGCTTGGGCTTTTGATGCTGCATTTGGTTTTTGGTTAAAGTGGGGGATGGGGAAGTAATGCTGCATTTGGTTTTTGCCCTTTGTATTACTTGGCAGAAAAATGTGGAATATTCAAGGCATCAACATTGTAATTCTGAAATAAAGAAAGAGCGATGTGACATAACATACCTCTTCCTTACATTTAACAAAAAGTACTTCGAGAAAGAAACACATGTTCACGGTGACTTGGTTCCATCACCACACACACACACACACACACACACACACTGTATGTGCTTCTTTTTCTTTTTTTTTTTTCCCTCTCTATCAACTCTCTTATAATTTGAGTTACTTTAAAGCAGTTGTTGTTGACTTCTTCACACAATTAAACATTTAGTGAAAACATTACTCTCTCTTCAGTCTTCGCCATCGCTCGCTCTCTCCTCTCTCTCTACTCTCTCTTTCCATTGTGTTTCACTCTCTGTTAGGAATGATGGACGATTGTAAGGCCACTAGTTCATCAGGTATTCTTGAGTGATTTGTTATGATATTATTGAATTCTTGATTTGATTTATTCAATTCTATGTAAGTATTCAATTGGACTTTTATACAGTTCAATAACAGATTCTTACTGCAGTCGTTGACTTCTCCGCACAATTAAAACATTTAGTGAAAACATTAACCTCTCTTCGCCATCGCTAGCCCTCTTGCTCTCTCCTCTCTCTCTCCATTGTGTTTCACTTTCTGTCTGGAACAATAGACGAACGTAAGGCCACTAGTTCATCAAGTATTCTTGAGTGATTTGTTATGATATTATTGAATTCGTGATTTGATTTTTTTTTGAATGTATTTTTCTTCTCTCTATCAATTCTATGTAAGTATTTGATTGGACTTGTAAGTATTTGATTGGACTTGTATACGGTTCGATAATAAATTCTTAATGCAGTTGTTAGTATATGCTTCTTCACACAATTAAAAATTTAGTGGAAACATTAAATGAATTTGATATACTATCTCCATCCATGCCTTTACTTTCTTTACTTAATTCTTAATGCAGTTGTTGTTTGTATACGCTTTTTCACACAATTAAAAGTGATGGCTTTTTGGTAAGAAGGCCTGTGAGCAGATATCCAC
Source organism: Cornus florida (assembly GCF_030987335.1). Lineage (NCBI taxonomy): Eukaryota > Viridiplantae > Streptophyta > Magnoliopsida > Cornales > Cornaceae > Cornus > Cornus florida. Next base: position 49,353,924 of record NW_026775579.1, on the reverse strand, counting down.
ATATTTTCAATTTTAGGTTGTGCAATCAATATTTTTGTTACAATTAATTTGAAAGTTTCTCTTGAGGTTGGTTTCAATACCAATATTACTTTCTTTTGTTATTTGGTGTTGTGCCATTAGGATCTAAACTTTTGTGGTGCAAACATATACTTTAATATTTAATAGAAGTTTGGAGTATGTTTAGTTGTTGATGTTATATATATGTGTATATATATATATATATATTGAATGACTTTTAATTAGTTGGATTTAAGGGATAACAAAAGAATTTATTTACTAGTCACTGCCTCCTATTCCTTTCTCAAGTTTGGCTCTTTGATATAAATTGCCAACCAAAAATTTGCATCTAAATAAGAGAAAACTCTAGGTAATGTAGGGAACACTATCTGTCAATCTTATTATCTTCTTTTATGTCAGCACTTCATACATATTTTTAGATGAATTGGCGATATAAAGTACTTGTATTCTGTTGTTACGACTTGTAACATTCTGTGTTATGACTTCTGCTTCACCAACCCCAGATTTTAACGGGTGAAATGCCATGCATTTCATTTAATTGCTCTATTTGTATGTGATATATATTTTGTCCTTCATGTATATGCTTTGTTCTTTAATTTTATGCTTTATGAATCTAGATTTGCTTTTATCTATATAATTCTATGTCCCTTTATATTGGGTGCCTTGTATAACCAATATGCTAGTGGGGTCACATATGGACTTTTGTGTTATTTATTTAGTTGGTAGGGGGAGAGATGCAATTAGATAGCATTTGCTTAATGGAAATCCATGTGCCTCTCATTTGCAATAAGAGAGGACGCATTTCTACCCAACCCTTGCACACAACATTAGCTAAGGGAAAACAAAAAAAGGACAGAGGGGGAGCAAGGGAGGTCCAACCAAGGGTAGAGATAGAGGAAGGAAGAAGAAGAAGAGCTTGGGATCTCCATCGTAACACTATTCTATCCTTATCATCATCACCATTTCATGGCATTTCCATGTATTTGTTTTTGTTTGATAAATTAAGGGTATATGTTGATGCGAATTGTTGAATTTTGCTAGAAAGTTGTTTTGCTGAGTCATGCATGTTTTGTATCCTGAGTTTATGGGTTTAAATTTTGGATGGGCAGATTTATGTTTTGTATCTTGAGTATATAAAGTTCTTGTATTCTGTCACGACTTTGGCATTCTGTGTTACTTATGCTTCTCCAACCTTTACTTTTTCTTTCGGCACTACATGGGGTCATGCTATAACACTTAAACTGTTCATGGAAACAACTATTGTCAACACTGTATTTGCACCCTACACCTTACGACAGTCCCTAGGGTTTTCACCTCATTAGGAATATGCCTCATTGAAACTCTGATTAGAAAAATTATGTAGAAAAAAATCTTTAATTTAACAATAAAATTATTGAGAAAACATTTGCACAAGATCAACAGTTATTTTTTCAGCTTAGCATAGTTAATTTGTAAAGTTTGTTCCACATGCTTCTGATGGATTAAATTGGATGCCTAAAATGCAGAATGTGATGACGAAACAAGCATGCAGCAGCTTTTGCCATCCATTAAGGATCCAAAGTTGTGGTTGGTTAAGTGTAAGGTATTATGACACTCTTGTATGATCTCAAAATGTATGATGCATGTTGTGGAGAAGTTTAGAAGTCAATAAATGCATGCTATTAAATAAAGTTACTAAAGTATATGTGTATTGTATATACTGTAATATATATATTTGGGGCTGGGCTGGGTTTTTTGATGCTAAACCTGACCCCGTCCCTAACCTGATTCTGGTTCACCTTTTCTCACCCAAACCCGCCCCTATAATATTTTTTAACATCTCATACCCGTCCCATTAGGGGCGGAACGGGGCCGGTAGATTTGACAACCCTAGTCAAAAAGTACCAACAAATAGGAAAATATAGTGGAACAAATGTGAGTTACAACAACACATTTTATCATGAGCGCAAGAGGCAGAAAATTTAAGCAAGCCATAAAAAAAAAAACAGCAACCATTAATGACATATGCGGGGAAGAGTAAAATCCGTGTAGTCAAGTACGCATACATATTAGAAGAAACTTCAAATTAAGAAAAAAAAGTTCAAAATTTACCCTTTGGTTCTGCATTTTGTTTCCCCCTTTTTCCTTATTAGTCATTGTTAGCATGCTGCGTCTAGCTTCCATTTTTTTTTTCCTTATTCGTCATTGTTGTTGCACCAAACCAGACCCATGAATTGAGATATAAACCAGAACTCTCAAAACCCTCAGCAGTTAGAATGACAAATTGCTTTTCAATTTAACAAAACCATTCAGGAAATTCTCTTAACACCCTCGAGTGCTACTGGATCAACGCAACAACTGCAAAAAAAAAAAATAATAATAAAAAATAAAATTTCTAATTATTGTATGAAAACTATGGTGCCTAGCTTCTCAACAGTGACCTTTAAGTTGACTTGCATGATGGAATTTCATTAAAAGTATCTACGAGCAAAATGCAAACAAATAAGCAAGCTGCTAACACTTCGTGAACTTTCTTAGGCGATGAAACCATTCACTTATTGGTATCTGTCAACACTGGATCTTCATTACTTTCTCTATTGCACATTTCTTAACTTTAATTTCAGTTTTGTTTATATTAAGCTCTCTTTCTCGCTAGAGTTCTCTTGGTATTCATCTCTGAACTATGTAATCTCGTCATCCTCAATGTGGTATTTTAGTATATACATAATTAAAATAGAATGAAAAAGACAACGGGTCCAGTCATATCCCTTGCCATTTTCTCATTTTGCATCTTTTTGCTTGTTTTTGGTTAGGTAAATACTCACCCACAAATGCCCGTATTGGAACCCCTCACCTCCCTTCGAGGGAAGAGGGGTTACATCAGCTGGACTAATAATGGTCCAACAGTGCAAATTTACATCCTGAAAAGGCAATTTGGTCATCACATAATTACAAGGGCAATTTGGTCATATTATACTTAATAACGTAGCATGTGACAAACATGTGTTTGTCTTCTATTAGTTTAAGACGGCAAACTAACGGAATGGGGTGATACGATAGATTTTTTAAAACTAAAAGGGGTAATATGATAGTTTCTTTAGTTCAAGGATTTTTATGACTGTTTATGGAAACAAGAGGGGGGGTTTTATGACTCTTTTTGGAAACAAAAGTGGGGTTTTATGATTTTACCTTTTAGTTTAAACAAAAATGATATAATAGCATGACAATAAAATTTAGTTCTGCATCTAGTTTCTCCCTTTTCCCACAAGCATGAATCATACTAGATGATATTCATAAACAATAAATTTCAGTATCCTCATCAGCTGGAATGGCAGGTTTCAAATAGCCTACTTGATTTAATGGTAATTTATTTATTAAGTCCATTCTTTTGTGCTAGAATGGTTGCGAGCGAAAGCTTGCTGTTTGTATGATGCGTAAGTTCCTTTCCAAAGGAGCAGAAATGAAGATTTGTTCAGTGACAGCTCTTGATCATCTTCAAAATTATATATACATTGAAGCTGACAAATTAGCTGATGTGGAGGAGGTATGTATGCATTAGGAAGGAATCATATATTTGTGGGGAGCTTTACAATAATATTTTTCTGCATATATGAATAATAAATTTGATTTTGCTTTAGGCATGTAGGGGCATATCAGAAATATATCCAAAACATATAAAACCTGTTCCAATTGAAGAGATGGCAGAAACCATTTCTGTGAAAGTTAAGGCTGGTTTTTCCCAGGATGCTTGGGTCAGAATGAAGAGCGGGATATACAAGGGGACCTTGCAAAAGTGTGTAGCTTCTTCCTTTCTTCATCGCCCTCATAATGTCACTGATGTCACTTTTTTCAGCTTATTTCATTATTTATGTCTCTCTAATCGTCAGGCTTTTAATTTTTTAGGTTGTGGATGTGGATAATGAACGCCAAAGTGTTACAGTGAAACTAATTCCAAGGATAGATTTACAGGTTGTGGCAAGCAAAGTGGTATGTCTCTTTTAAATGTTAATGCTTTCAACTCTAGACTTAATTCTCTTATGGTTCACAAATTATCTCTTTCATGTTAATATGAATTTAACATGAAAATGGAATTTGATTTCTTTTATTATTGTTTTAGAAATGTGGACCAGGTCAAAAGAAGAAGGCAGTTCTTCCTCCTTCATGTCTTCTAAATGTTGACGAAGCTAGGTAGCATTTCCTCTAATACAACTCTAGCAACATAACTGATACACTCAATGTTAATATATTCCTTAATGCTTTATCTTCAGAGAAATGCATATCCGTGTGGAGCGCAAGCAAGATCCAATAACTGGCGACTGTTTTGAACATATAAAGGGCATGATGTTCAAGGACGGTTTCTTATACAAAACTGTGGCTACTAATTCAATTAGCAGTCAGAACATTCGACCGACTTTTGACGAGCTTCAGAAATTCCAGCAACCTGTTGAGAGTGCAGATGGAGATGTGTCGACGAAGAAAGGTCAATTTATGAAAGGTGATATGGTTATTGTTGTCGAGGGTGATGCGATGAATTCAATTGGGGAGGTTGAGAGAGTCGAGGAAGACTTAATCCATGTTAAATTGTCGATGATACTCAATCCGGTATGACACAAAATAGATGTTCTTTCTGTTTTTAAACCATCATTTAGATACGGTATTCATAATTAATAACTTTCTATTTATTCATTTTTTGCAGGGACCTGTTCCTATAAATGTTAAAGATGCTATCAAATATTTTATGCCCGGATTGCATGTGAAGGTGGTCTCCGGTGCTACACAAGGTGCTACTGGGTAATAAAATCCGATGCTGATGTGATTATCTTGTCAGATACAATGAAAGAGGAAGTGAGTGGTATTATGCTCTGTGGTTTTAAAATTGTTGATGATTCATTGTTGTGTTTTCCCGGACAATTATAACTCCCATTTGTGTTTAGATGCTTGTTTCTCCAGAGAATGTTGTGGAAAGCACTGAGGTAGCATGTGGTGTGGGTGCGGAGGAGTATGAGGTAGCATCTGGTACGGGTGCGGGTGCGGATACGGAGGAGTATGAGGTAGCATCTGATGTGTACGAGTATAAGCTTAAAGATCTGGTTCAGTTGGAGTAAGTACATTATGGCATTTCCTTTCCTTTCCTTTCCTTTCCTTTCTTTGCAGTCAAGTTAACTGCGTGAATTTTTTGCAGTAAAAGGAAAGGCTTCGGTGTTATTATAGAACTGGGAACAGAAGAGATTGGGATGACTGATTTAATTCCAAATTCAAATATAATTATATTTTTCTTGCTGAAATGTTTTATAATTTTTTTTTTTTTAAAAGGTTCTTAAGGGTCTGAAAGAAACACAAGTAATTGTGCGTACCAGATTAACTGAGATCAAGTGCAAACTCAAAAGCAAAACAGCATTTGATAATTCCAAGAAAAAAAAATTTTGTGAACAATGTTGTTAGGATTCTTGATGGTCCTTGCAAGGTGAGAACCTCATATCTTTGTTGTGTCTATTAATATTAGGTATTCGATAGTAGTCTTCAACGCTATTTCTGTCATATACAGGGCCAACAAGGTTCAGTTGAACATATTTACAAAGGAATTTTGTTCATAAACAATCGGTACCATCATGAAAATGCTGGTATTGTATGTGCTGGGTCTCAGCCCTGTGAATTTGTTCGTGGATCATGTGTATGTGCTTCATATTTTGTAATATTTTGTATTTGCTACAGTGATTCTACAAATTTTTATACAAGCTGACCCTTGTGTCACCACTTCTGCAGGGTGGGGATTCAGGGGCTTCAACTACTCAACATCGTGCTGCTGAATCTCCAAGGGTTTTGTCTGGAGGCGGGCCTCCCTCAGGTTGCTTATTTTTAGAATTTAATGATTTCAAATCTTAGTTTACTCGTCTTCTTGTAGTTATAGTCAGGCATTATATTTCATAATCTGTAGAGGAAGCTACAGTAGGAAGAGCTTAGTTTGATCCATCTGTAGGTGAATCTTAAGAAAGTTTGGTATGTGAAGAGGCAGTGAGGTGCCCTAAGGAGGGACGCGTGTTCTTGGTTTGGAGATTGTATTGGCTCTCTTTGCCTGTCTGCCCGTCTCCATTTTTTGAATGAATGACTCCCGATTTGTATTGTAATTTACCACATCCTTAAGGACAGGTTGTGATGGAGAGAATGCCATTCTAAAAGAAAGGCATGTGCCTAAGTTCCTCCGGCCTATCCCTTAACCTAGGGAAGACCCTTATCGCGTCTGTCACTTTTTCTATTACTGAAATGAAATGGTCTAGCAGTCCGGCTTGTAACAAGGTTTCAGTTGATAACGAATTGCTTTCTCCTTTTTCTTCAGTTAGGCCCTATGCCCCTTCCGGCATTACCACCCCACCTTTTCCTTCCCCCCTAGTTGGTTTAATTACACACACAATTGCTGAAAGTGGATGATTGGTGGTGATTACAGGTACCTAATGGCTTTGGAATTGGGTTACGGTTGGTAAAGCTGATGATACTACTATACATAGCCGCCCGAGCCCGAGCCCGAGCCCGAGCCCGATCAGTGTTTTTTTTTTTTTTTTTGCCAAAACTCTTTTTTACTTTTTGGAATTTGGTAGCAACTCTGTAACAGTGCCATAAGGCCATGTTTGGCAGCATGTAATCTTCATTAACACAATACAATATAGAATAATGTCGTATTTTTGTTTCTCATAATTAGCGTAGTTGATATTTGTTCTCCACAATTGTAAATAAGTATATATACTTCTATTGGGAGAAGAATAAGATCATTACAAAAATATTAAACCCTGAAATTCTTCTTGGTATCTGATCAGGTTTAAACACTGTAATCCAACAACAATTCTGAATTTTCACATTGAGTTTGAGGGACTGTTAGATTACAAGTTTATCCCTTTACTTACCACATAAGTTTATATACTATAAAATACCATATATGATTACATCTAATATATTATCTATAGGCCTATTTGTTCATCACTCATCTACCAGTGTTGAAAATAGGCTTAAACCACGGCGAAGAGTTATTGAGGCTTTGGAAAGGAGGAATTTGCTTCTAAAAAAGCCTAGTTTGACAGACTTGATTTATCATAATGTAATTGTTCTCCTTTTCTTTTGATTCTCAGTATCACAGCAATAATCACTCTGAATAAATTACTAAGCATTACTCAGTTGTGGAGATCATATTGCATTACTCATCTTGTTAGACTTTTATGTCATCTATATGAAACTTGTACAAGTTTACAAAGAATGTATTACATTATGTCAAGACCAATGCACTTCAAAAGGCTAGGTTATAGTAAGGTAATATAAATTGAAATCTGAAACAAATAAAGGTGTACAAGGTTACAAAGACTATACATAGAATGCATTACATTATGTCAAGTCCAATGCACTTCAAAAAGCTAGCTTATGTAGTAAGGTAAATAAAAATTGAAATCTCAACAAATAAAGTTGTACAATGTTACATAGAAGGTAAAGTCCAAGTTATACAAGGCAAAGAAGGGCGCCAAGGTGGTTGGAAGTATGGAATTAGGCCTTCGTTTGGCAAGGCAGTTCCATGATACTCAACTGCTTCCAATCTTCTAGTCTCAAAATCATAGCAAAACACCAGTCTTCCCTGCTTAAGATACACAAGTTTCGCATCGCGAGGATGAAAAACCATCAAGCGACAACAATTACCGATGCCCAACTTCTTCAGACTCACTTCTTCCTTCAACACCCATTCACTACTTGGTATGATGTGAGATAAGCTATAACTAGAAAGCTTCTTCTTGAGCTCCAACACTTTGATCATCGATTTTTCTTTTACGTTTATGGCAAACCGAAGAAGACAACCATCCCGTGACGACGCCTGTCCCAAGACATATTCCACAGAGAATCCCCTTCTCTTTTTGAGACAAGGAGGAGGCAACTCTATCAGCCAGAGACGATTTTCCCCCATGTTGGGATCATAAGCAGCCAAATAACCACTACTGACTTTCCAGTACAAGATCCCACCTACTGAATGACATTCGCAGGACTCGTCAAGATCATCTGAAAATTCAGATGGAGAAGTGATAAATGATTCGCTCCATTCGCCTGTCCGAGAAGAGAAAGTTTCTAAATGTAATCCGTCATATGTGGCTCCCACTCTCTTTTCTATAATAGCTAGAGTTACTTTGAAATGCACTACACCATCACCATCTTTGCTGCTACATTCCTCACAAGAGAAAGCCTGTGAGGATGGAGCATGTCTTGGTTCAGGAAGAGTTAACCATTGGTTTGTAACCGGATTACAGACGTAGAATTTCAAGACCATGTTGCCTTTTGAACGCCATAGTATTAGGCCTTCAGGAGAAACACTTCCTAGTAAATAGTCTTCACACAAATCCAAACTTGTAAATTTCTTTTCCTTACAATTTTGTAGGAATGAAAATTTAAATTTAATTTCTGCAGAACAAGAAACCCGAAAGAATCCCAACAATGGGAGAAGAGAATTCTTTCTTTGAGAAAGGTAATTGCTGCAGAAAAGAGGATGAGAGATCAAACTGTTCCATTTCTTCGATACACACTTAAACTTGCAGACGGCATCCAGAGGCAATCGAATCAAAATCTCATTTACAAGTTCATCGCAGTGTGACACAGCTTCCACACTGCTAAACCTTCTGCGGCACCTCTTCATTATCCTGGAAATTAAGGAGAGAGATACAAAAGGAGATCAATAAACAATTTATGAAATAGAAATTAAATCAAACACACAAAAAGAGAGATAATGTGACAGACAGAAAAATTCTGTATAAAAACAACATAAAGTACTTCTGACAAGAGGTAGAAAAACTAAAAAAAAAAAAATATTGGTATTCATCAACAAAAGGAGATTAATAAACAAAGAAAAATAAATTAAAATCAAACACCCAAAAAGAAAGATAATGTGTCTACATAAAAATTCTGAATAAAAATAACAAAAGAAAGTAATTGTAACAAATAGAAAAACTAAAAAAGTTTTACCAAAACCAAAACCAAAAAACAACTCTACTCTACTCTACTCTGACAGATAAGAAAGAAAAAATAAAACCTCAAAAAGAACACATTTTTACCCATTAATTGTATACCTAATCAGCAGGATTCATCAACAAAAGGAGATTAATAAACAAAGAAGAAGAAACAAAATAAAAGATAATGTGACTGACATAAAAATTCTGAATAAAAATAAAATGAAGTAATTGCAACAAATATAACAAGTAAAAAAGTTTCATTACTAACAAAACTGAAAATTCTGAACTTTTACCAGAATCATAAAAAACCAACCGACTCTGATTTGCACAAGCATCAGCTCAACCCCAACACAAAACAAAAAAGAAAGAGAAAAAAAAAAAAAAATCAAAAAGAACAAATTTTTACCCATAAATTGCCAACACACACAAGAAGAAAGATAATGTGACATTCTGAATAAAAATATAAATATACAGTAACAAATTGGAAAACTAAGAAAGTTTCTTTCTAAACTCAAAATTCTGAACTTTCACCTTAACCAAAACACAACAAAACTCTATTCTTAATTATTTATCCTTAATTTTAGCTTCGAGAAGATGGAAAAAATAAAATATTTTTATCCATAAATTGCAGAACCAATCGGCACGATTCATCAACAAATTGAATTTAAACCACAAAACCCAAAACAAAATCATCCAAATTTAAAACGAAAATAAATAAATAAATAAAAATAATCAGATAAGCGTGAAATTGGATCTTTCACCCAAACAGATCGAAATTATGATTAATTACCTGAACAAAGCAATAATAATAATTGTAACAAAAAGAAAAACTAAGAAAAAAAAAAACAAATGGAAAAACTAAAAAAGTTTCATTCTAAACTCAAAATTCTGAACTTTCACCACAACCAAAGCACAATAGAACTCTATTCTTGAAGAAGGAAAAAAGAAAATATTTTTACCCATAAACTGCATACCCAATCGGCACGATTCATTAACAAATGGAATTTAAACCAAAACCCAATACAGAATGATAAGAATTTAAAACGAAGGAAAACATGAAATAATAGTGAAATTGGATCCCCAAACAGATCGAAATTAAGATTAATTACCTGATGTTGAAGAAGCCGATCTGAGAACTGTGTTGGCTTCTGGATTAAGAGAGAACTGTGGATTGGCTTCTGGATTGATTTGGTGTTCAATGGGTAGAGACGAGGAGGCGGCCGCGGCGTCGGCTTTTTGAGAGAAAAAAAATACTTTGGAATTTCTTTATGCGGCCATTTTAAATAGGGATAATTTCACTTACCTCCCCTCAAGTTAGGCCTAATTACAAGCAGTACCCTTAACGTTTCAAATATTACACCGACCTCCCTCCAGATTAGCTCCGTCATAACAGTCTGCCCCTCCCGTTAGTAGTCAACGCCGTCTTTTGATGATGTCAGCCTCTTCTCAATGTGAAATATCATATTTGTCCTTAAAAAGGTTGCAAAGACATTTACACCCTCACTTTTCATTTAAAACTCTTAAATGCCCTCAATATACCGACAAAAAGACCTATTATGTCTATATATATATATATATATATAGAGATATACTAAATCATCTCCTCTGTATGAGTCTCTCTGAACTACCATGTCTATATATAGAATTTCTCTCTAAAATTCTATATCCAAGATCTCTCTAATGTCATATGTTTGTCTATTTTATTAACAAATACCAAAAAGTAAACAATAAATTTCAAGAAAACCCATATTAAACTTTTTTTTTTTAGGTAATTACCATATTAAACATTTTGTCAAAGGGAAGGCCATATATAGGAGTTTCTGATAACAAAAAAAAAAAAGGAAACGAAGAAACCCAATTTGGGTCTCTACTTGGGTCACTGAAGACGGGGAAGATTTCTCAAAGACGGAGAGGAATTTCCAGGCCGTCGTTGCTGGGGTTAGGCGGTGGCGATCTTGGCGGTGATGAGGGCCTCCGGGTGCGGACCAGGTGAAGGGGAAGAAGAGGAAACCGAGGACGGCGAAGAGAGGGCCAGCGGGTTGGACCATATGTTCTTCGCCAGAGAGGTGGGAAAGAGAAAGGGAAAGAGAAACAAGTGAAAGGAGAGATCCAGTGGCCTGGTTTGCTTCGTAATTTTTTTTTCTGTGCTTTGTTCTCGAAACCCCAGTCCTTGCTTGCTTCTTTCTTTCTATCCATATGTCTTCCTTCCAAAACTACTTTACCTATGGGATTATTCAGCTCACTTTGGCCAATTGAACCCACATGCATCCAGAAGATCCAACTCTAAACCCAGAAACCATCCCTTATTCTTTGATTGATCATCTGTTCCATAAAGGTAGCATGAGGTTGTTTGATTGTTTTGTTTTTGTTTCCTAGGAAAAAAAAAAAAAAAAATCTAAGCTCAAGGGTACAAATGGTCATTTGTTAAAATAATTTGATAATATTTTATAATAATAGAGGGTATATTAGTACTTTCACTTGAATTTCTACCGGAATCTAACGCCGGCCACATTGAAGGGTGGTGGGTGTAATATTTGAAACGTTAAGGGTATTGGCTGTAATTAGGCCTAACCTCAGGGGAGGTAAGTGAAATTATCCCTTTTAAATATCTATAAGCTATTTAAAAATCCTAATAGTGGTAGGAAAAGAATTTCCTAGTGACATAATTTCCGGAAATATATATATATACCAACATATGATATATATATATATATATATAGATATATATATTTCTACGGTACCATATTATGCATATATCATTAGAGAACGGGTTTAAGACACTGTCATTGTCATGATAAGATCATGAATGCACAATCCCTTTCCTGTATTTCAATTACTTCTTGGTGATGATCCAAGATGATCCAAAACGTAATTAAAACAATCCCTTTCAGCAATTTGGTTACCAAATTTGTGACGGATAATGTGGAGTTAGAAAGATATTATATATTAAGATTTAAAATGGCGCGGGGGTATATATTTATTATGAATTCTCTATATGCGTTACTGTTTTTATCATTATAATAAAATTCCTACAACATTTGGATTTAGTCCTGATTTTTGGATGAATTAAGTAAAATTAATGTTTTCTTATTGTGTGTTTGATCTTTTTTTCATTTTTTCAAAAGGAAATGGAACTAATTAATGTAGGTCCATCCAATATTCATATTTCCTTATACATACTTCTCCTGTCTCAAAATAGTTGTCTGATTTGGAAATTATGACTCAAAGTGAGTATTTTGGAAGAGAGGGAGTATTACAATAAGTGAAATTCAAATTATTTTTTTCTTTTTTTGTCTATGTCAAAATTAATGTTACATCTGGTAAGAAAGAAGAAATAAATTTTTTTCGTTTGGTAGATAGATAAGGAGAGAAAATAAAAGAGGGCTAATGAGTTATCCTTTCTCCTTTTCACAAATTTTCATCCCTCCAAATTTGGTGGGAAGATGTAAAGAAAAAAAATGCAAAGCTATTATTAAAAATTTTAAATTATAAGACTTTCTTTATAATTATTATTTTCTCACCTTCTGTCTTAACCAACAAAATAAGTCTTTAATTAACCCCGAGGGAGGGTGGGTGGGTGGTTATGTAAAATGTCTTATTTATCTCTTATTCTCTACCTTTCATCCAATTTTCTCCCTTCCTACCAAACGGTCAAGTAAAAATGCCAACCTAAAAACTTCAACCGATGGCTCTTTCCATGTCTATCTAATACCTTATTTTCACTAAAAGGTGAGTTACAGTGGGGGCAGAGTGAACGCTAATGGCCAGATGGAGTCTCACGAAGAACTCGATCAAGAGTTTATGTACAAGGTCTGGTGTTGGAAATTTTTAGTGTCGTAATATACATTGATATAATGAATCTCTTCTTTGTTCTCATCTAATGTTGTGTGAATCACATAAATCTAGTCTCTATTGTGTGATTGCTTTATTCCTTATTTGTTGTTATGCTTTTGTTTCAATTCTTTGTCCTAGGTGATATCAATGAACTCATCTATGCAAAAGTGAGGTTGAAGAAAAAGAAGAAAACAACAATTTCTCCCATGAATGTCTCAATTGACATTAGGTAAATTAAGCTCCATTTTGTTATCTAAAACGTTTTACCTAAGATTTCAAATTTTGCATGCTGTATACTTCTATTTTTCACCAAAATTTTGTAGAATATAATCTTGCATGTGATCAAGCACCTAAAACTATTGAAACCTTTCCCACAAAACGCATTAGAATAGTAATAATAATGTTGGGCACATCGGAAGCTCTGATAGCACTTGTTGGGTACAAGTGAATTTTTGATACTAATCTGTTGGGCAACAGCGACCCAAACAAATATACACACAATGACGACAAATCCTAATAACAGAAAGATATGAATAAAGATGAAAAATAACACACCACAAGACAAGATTTATACATAGTTTACGTTCATAGGCGATGATGATCTGTATCACTATATAGAAGAAGATTACAAATTGAAGAACGTAGGTTTGATGATCTGTATCACTATATAGAAGAATAATACAAATTGAAGAATGTTTTGGTTCTTCTAGACGATAATCTCTCTTCTCATAATCAAACGTTTTACCCAACGCCCTCAAGAAAAAACTCTCATAAAGAAGAAAACCCATCTAAAGACAAACTTCAAATATCTCTCTTGAAAATTATACACACAAAAGGATTACTTCACACAAAAAATCAATATAACTTATTCTGGCTCTACCCTCTCTTGATCAAAATATCTCTTTGGGATCTCTGAAGAATCTCACTAGGATCTACCTTGGATCACTGTATGATCTCCCCATAGGATCAAACCGGGATCTACCTCTTTTGCTACGTGTTATGCCTAATTTATAGCCCAAAACTACCGTCTTTAGATATCTTACTTGTCGCTGGTACAAAACAATTCATTCCTTATCAATTACTTTCTTAAAGTTTGCTTATTTTCTCATCAAACCCTTAGCATGAGCATTAAGCCATCCACACCGCCATACAATTGACCACCACAATTGTATCATTTGACCAATAAAATTATGCCAAAATCCCAACAAATAATAATAATAATAACCGAAAGATTCCATCTTCTCTCTCTCAATCTCATATTCTCATGTCCTTTTATCTCTCCCATCCAACCTCCATTGATCTCCCTATTTATCAATTCTTTCAATTTCTTTTTGTTCTTCCTTAACACCACCACTCTTTCTTCTCTCCACCCCTTCATATATATCACCACTTCTTGTTCAATTCTTCCCTACGATATAGTAGTAATTAAATTAGGGAGTATTGAATTTCTTTTTCATGAACCATAGGGTTAATAACAATGGTAGGTTGCAATAATTAATTAATTAAGTAAATTCATTTGGTTTTAGGGTGATATTTATTGGTCTATTAGGCTTACTTCTAAGTTCTAACATCAGAGGAGTGTAGAGTTCTTTATCTCCTTCGCTTGACCTAGATCATAGGTCACCATGAAAGGAACAAAAACAACTAAATTCAAACAGAAATTAAGAAAGCTTCTGTTAGTTACTTGTACATGAACTTGTGTCCACAAATTCACCAAAGAAAAGAAGAAAAAAAATAAAAAAGAAGTTGCGTCCACAAGTTTAGTGGCTGCTATACATGACTTTGGAAGGAGTCACCAGGATTGTTCTGCGCCCCCAAACCTTCTTTATCTCTATCATATGTTGGGAGTCATAAATGTTGAGGGTATCTATATGTGGCTAAACCTTTGCTAAGTCACACTATGCAAACTTAGGTGCTTGCATTTTCTAGTAGTATCTATCTGTATATATTTATTGATATGTATATTTATTAATACTAGGAAAAGGCACGTGCGATGCAAATGATGAATGTTTTGTAACTTATCGAATTTTTCTTTTCATATATTTTTTAATTATTTTATAGAAATTATTTTATTTTATTTAAATATATCCATCTAATTAAATTTTCTTTTATTAAAAACTCATAATAAATAAATAAATGAGATTATATGTGATAGAGTTCTCTTTTTATATTAAAAAATAAATACTAAAATGTTGAAACTCTTTACACTTTTATATTTTATTTATATGTATTCTTATATTATTATATATTTTCTTTAAATATATCATTGTCTAATATGATAGAGTTTTATAGAATATAAATAAGGTAATTTGTGGTAGAGTTTTATAAAATAATTTGTCATAGAGTTTTATAGAAAATAAAATAGGTAATTTGTGGTAAAGTTTTATAG
Organism: Cornus florida; assembly: GCF_030987335.1. Taxonomy (NCBI): domain Eukaryota; kingdom Viridiplantae; phylum Streptophyta; class Magnoliopsida; order Cornales; family Cornaceae; genus Cornus; species Cornus florida. The sequence goes on along the minus strand of NW_026775579.1, from coordinate 49,338,735 downwards.
AAATTATTTTATTTTCTTTAAGTATATAATTATCCTTGTATAATTAGATTTCCTTTTATTAAAAAACTCATAATAAATAAATAAATACAGGTTATATGTGATAGAGTTTTAAAGAAAATAAAATTGGTAATTTGTGGTAGAGTTTTATAGAAATTATTTTATTTTCTGTAAATATATTCATAATAAATAAATAAATGTATTTTTGTCTAATTAGATTTTATTTTATTAAAAAACACATAATAAATATATAATGTGATAGAGTTTTATAGAAAATAAAACCGCTAATTTGTTGTAGATTTTATAGAAATCATTTTATTTTCTTTAAATATATTCTTGTTTAATTATATTTTCTTTTATTAAAAAAACAAATATTAAATAGATAAATAGGTAATATGTGTTAGATTTTATAGAAAATATTTTAAAAACTCTTTTTATATCAATTAATAAATATTTTTTTATATTAATAATTCTTGTATAATTAGATTACCTTTTATTAATAAAACTCATAATAAAAGATAATTTGTGGTAGGGTTTTAGAAAAATTATTTTATTTTTTATATTAATAATTCTTGTCTAATTAGATTTTCTTTTATTAAAACTCATAATAAATAGATAAATAAGTAATTTGTGTTAGAGTTTTATACAGAAACTGTTTTTAAATCATTTAATAAATATATTTTCTATATTAATAATTCTTGTCTAATTAGATTTCCTTATATTAAAAAACTCATAATAAATAAATAAATAGGTAATTTATGTTAAAGTATTATAGAAACTATTTTAAAACCTCTTTTTTATATCAATTAATAAATATTTATTATATTAATAATACTTGTATGATTAGATTTCTCTTTATGAAAAAAAAAACTCATAATAAATAGGTAAATAGGTATTTGTGTTAGAGTTTTATAGAAACTTTTTAAATATATATTTATCTAATGTGATAGAGTTTTATTGAAAAAAAAAAATTTTAATTTGTGGTAGAGTTTTATAGAAATTATTTTATTTTCTTTAAATATATCATTGTCTAATTAGATTTTCTTTTATTAAAAAACTCATAATAAAAGTTAATTTGTGATAGAGTTTTAGAAAAATTATTTATTTTATATATTAATAATTATTGTCTAATTAGATTTTCTTTTATTAAAAAACTCAAAATAATAAATAGATAAATCGGTAATTTGTGTTAGAGTTTTTTAGAAACTCTTTAAATATATCCTTGTTTAATATGATAGAGTTTTATTAAAAATAAAATGAGTAATTTGTGGTAGAGTTTTAAAGAAATTATTTTATTTTCTTTCAATGCATCCTTGTCTAATTAGATTTCCTTTTATTAAAAAGCTCATAATAAAAGATAATTTGTGGTAGAATTTTAGAGAAATTATTTAATTTGTGGTAGAGTTTTAGAAAAATTGTTTAATTTTATATATCAATTAATAAATATTTTTATATTAATAATTTCTATCTAATTAGATTTTCTTTTATTAAAAAACTCAAAATAATAAATAGATAAATCGGTAATTTGTGTTAGAGTTTTATAGAAACTCTTTAAATATATCCTTGTCTAATGTGATAGGGTTTTATTGAAAATAAAATGAGTAATTTGTGGTAGAGTTTTAAAGAAATTATTTTATTTTCTTTAAATACATCCTTGTCTAATTAGATTTTATTTTATTAAAAAGCTCATAATAAAAGATAATTTGTGGTAGAGTTTTTAGAGAAATTATTTTATTTTCTATATCAATTAATAAATATTTTTTATATTAATAATTCTTGTCTAATTAGATTTTCTTTATTTAAAAACTCATAATAAATAGATAAATAGATAATTTGTGTTAGAATTTTATAGAAACTCTTTAAATATTTCCTTATCTGATGTGATAGAGTTTTATCGAAATTATTTTATTTTCTTTAAATATATCTTGTCTAATTAAATTTCCTTTTATTAAAAAACTTATAATAAAAGGTAATTTGGGGTAGAGTTTTCGATAAATTATTTTATTTTAATTAGTAACTTATAGGATTTATTTTAATTAATTTAAATTGGTAATTTATTTAATGATATCTATAAATGATTTGAAAGATTGAATTTCAATAAGACGATTACCTATTTAATTTTAATTGGTAATTTAGCATAATATTACTTATTTTAATTGGTAACTTATAATATTAATTTTATTTGGTAACTTATAATAAAATTAAGTATTAAAAATTTTAGGAGTTGAATATTAAGTGTTAATAATGAGAATTTTTTATACTTATTTGAATTTTAAGTGTTTAATGTCTGTGAAAAGTAAGCCCACTTTGTTAAAATTTAAAGTGCAACAACTTCTTTTAAATGCTATCTAATTTTTTTATTTTTATTTTTTGTTGGAATGTATATCTAAATTTTGTTATCAACACACTTACATTTAATTTACTTAGAAATAAAAGTTAAATTGAATTATCAACAACTTATTCTACTCTCATTAATTATTATATCCCACTATCAATAAAGAGTTTAAACAATTACCTATTGGGAAGTTACTAAATTCTAAACTTGAAATTTAGACGGCCCAAAATGTGACAACAATTTCATAAATAGTGGACTTTCTTTTGGATATCCAATATTTGGATGTAAAAAATTTCATCTCTTGAAAATTTTGGATGCCGTTTGCGGCAAATCGGAGAGCACGGCGAGATCTACACGTGGCTGTAAAAAATTTCTTGTTTGGCCAACTTTAGGGATTTTGAAATTAGGGCACAAAATTTGGGAGTTTTCTCCTCCTTTGAGGTAGGCGTGTTTAATTCATGCAATCTTGTTCTTTTGTGAATTTTCTAGTATGTGTTGTGATCTAGCATGCCTATTTTGTGGAAACTCTTGTAAAAATTGTTTAAGTGTTGTATGTGAGATTGTAAAAGTAAAAGTTAATTGATGAATTATGATGATGCATGCTTAACATGAAATTAATTCCATATTTTATATGCTTAACATGTTAAATTATGGTTGAATGAAAGCATGCCATGTTTTATTGGAATTATTTGTAAAGCATGCTATGTAGTATAATTTTGTTGAACTTGTGTAAAATGATAATTGTTGGCATGATGCATCCATGCACCTTATTGGGAAGAAATGGGAATGATGTTTTGAGAAAAATGAAACGGGGATTTCGGGAAGAAGTTTTCGAATATGGTTTTATGAAAAACCCGGTCGCCTAGGGGTTACCGAAGGGCCATGGTGTTAGTGAGGCCTAGAGGGGACTAGTAAAATTCTTCTTAGTGCGGTTGAGCTATCTGGTTCCCAAATGACGCCACGGGATTACCATGGGTCAAGGACAGTAGCCAATCCTCCTCTCGTGTCGCCATGGGGTCACCGTGGGACGGGTTTCACTAACGGTTTGGAAATGATGACGGTTATGGTTTTGAAAAAAAAAATGGGGAGGGACATAGCACGACATGAAATTTCATTTCATGGCATCTTCTTTCATGTCTTGAGTTATTGGTGTGATTGTGTAATTATTTTCCCGGCATAGTATGATCCTTATTGTTGGCCTAAGAATTTTTATCTAAAGGTTTTGATGATTACAAACCATTAATGATGTTTATGTACTAATATTTTCATTGAGTTATATATAGTTCATATCTTATATGATGAGCTAGATGAGCCATTTCAAGCATTCAAGTACTCAAGCTATGGACTCAATGAAGCCTCAAAGATTGCAAGAAATCAAAGAAAGACTCAAACTTCAAAGATCAATCAAACAATTTCAAGAAAGAAAGCAAGTCTTCATCAAGCTCAAAAAATCATGGTCAGGAAATAGAGAAAAATGGTAGATAGGATGGTGAGAGCTTTAGATTTAAATGTTAAAGCATATTTGAATATCTTCTGAGCTCAAGTTTTTAGGTTCATGCATATTTTCTCTAAAAATCAGTTTTTAGAAGGCCTAAAATCTTTCCATAAACTTTACTTATGCATGCTCTCATAATAGGAAGTGCACAGAACAAAATGTGTTTCATTCTTAGTCTTACACAAGGATTGGAGCTGCCTCCCAAATATAGGAGCCTGCTCTTTGCACTCCAGTAGCCAAATTGTGTGTCGTAGAATGCATTTTGTGAATTGGAGCCGCCTCCCAGTTATTTGAGCCGCCTCCCATTTATTGGAGCCTCCTCTAATTTTTTGTAGAGCCGGCTCTTCTAGATTATTTGAATCTTCAACGGCACTTTTCTGCATTTAAGACTTCCAACTACTTCTAACAGACATATTAAGCCTCGGTTGTCTATATAAAGAAGGCTCATTTTACTGAAGTAATATATAACTGGATAATACATTCAAGAGAGCATTCAAGAGCATTCAATAAGCTATTTTAAATTCTTCTCTGAGCTTTCACTTTCAACCATCACTATATTCTCTCATCCTAGAACTTGAGCTTCATTAATATTCTGATATTCTCTAGTTGTGAGCTTGCACTTGTATATCTATTGAGAGAGATTCTTGTATTTCATTTACAAACTTTGCTACAATCTTGTAAGGGTTGGTGTGACCCAAAAGAAGCCTAGGAGAAGGGTGTTCTCCTAGCAAGGAAAAGAAGCAAGGTCTTGCTTCAAATTTGAAGGTTTGCTCTCCACCATTAAGGAGAAGCTCTAGTGAATTTGGGAAGTCTCAAGGGGGATCTTGAGCCGAGGAGTAGGAGTTTCCGAACCTCGCTAAATCACCGAGTTCATTGTTTGCATCTTCCTATCTCTATCTCTTTTATACTTGTGCTTTATATTGCTTGAATTTTTCAATTTATTATTGCATAATAGTTGTTGTAAAACAAATTTCTTAAATTGCGAAAATTGGCCATTGACTCTATTCACCCCCCCTCTAGAGTCAATTAGTGGTTAACACTTATTCTTTTATTGTTATTTATGGTGTGGATTCACGGGGTTTCAAGATGTGTGCCTTAAGCACTACCTACTGAGCTTTATGCTCATCCTATTATTTAAATTTTTTTCAGGAAATGGGAATGAAGTGGCGGATGACGTTCCACCATAGGCCTAGTATGGATTAGATGATCAATTTTTTTTTTTTTTCTTGTATCTGGGTCGCACAATTTTTGTAAAACTTAACATAATGTATTTTGTACGAAGACTTATGAACTCTTATTATTATAATTATATCTATAGGCTGTAACTTTTATATAAGTTGTCTAAATGTTGTAAAGCATGGACATTTGATCTTAACCTTGTATTTTGAGACTGTAATTATGATATTTGAATTAAATGGTATATGGTTATCCCACCGTGGGATGAACTAAGTTAAGACATAATGAATGGAGGAAAGGGATGCTGGAATATAATATTTTGCATTGTGTGTTGGGACAGGTTGGATAAGTCTAGAAGACTCGAGTGAGGCTATTGCATATTTTTTTTATGCATCTAAGCAAGTTGTTGTAGGCCCTTTTTTAGCAGAGGTCATGCCGAATTTTTTTTAATTTTTATAATTAGTATCATTTTAGGGTCGTTATAAATGGTAAGATATTTCAGCTCCATATGCTTAACGCCATTAGAATGCTTATCGTTTTTAGTAAAGAAGACAGTTACGAAGTTATCACAATAAATTTTCAGCGGTCTATAAATTGAATCCATAACACCAAATCCCGAAATAAAGTTTCATAACCACAAACCATGATTTTTAGCCTCAAAGCATGCTACAAACTCAGCCTCCATAGTAGATGAAGCAATAATAGACTATTTTGCGGTTTTCCATTATATTGCCCCTCCAGCTAAAAGGAACAGATAACCAAAAGTGGATCTTCTACTATCCACACATCCAGCAAAATCTGAGTTTGAGTAACCAATAACCTTTAAATCACCAATCCTTCTAAATGTGAGCATATAATTCTTTGTTCCTTGTAAGTATATCATGACTTTCTTTACAGCTTTCCAGAGATACATTCATGGATTGCTTTGGTATCTGCCTAGCATTCCAACTGCAAAACCAATATCTGGACGAGTGCAAACCTGTGCATATATCAAGCTTCCTACAATAGATGCATAAAAAATATTTTGCATTTCTTTATATTCTAATTCATTCTCTGTGCATTGCATCAAACTAAATTTATCCCCTTTCTGTATTGGAACAATACTAGCTGAACAATGTTCTATACAAAATCTCTCTAGAATTCTCTCAATATATGTTTTTTAAGACAATCTTAACAATCCACGTGACCTGTCACGGAATATTTCTATTCCTATCACGTAGGATGCCGCACCCATATCTTTCATCTGGAAATTCTTAGAGAGATAATTTTTAGTTTCATGCAATAAACCAAGATCACTACTAGCAAGCAAAATATTATCAACATATAGAATCAGAAATATAAACTTACTCCCACTAAGCTTCAGGTATATACACCGATCAACAATATTTTCATTAAAACCAAAAGAAGTAATAGTATCATTAAACTTAATATATCATTGTCGGGAAGCTTATTTAAGTCCATATATTAACTTCTTAAGTTTACAGACCATGCGTTCTTTACCCTTTAATCTGAAGCCTTCAGGTTGATCCATATAGACTTCTTCTTCTAAACTCCCATTTAAGAAAGCTGTTTTCACATCCATTTGATGCAACTCTAAATCATAATGAGGTACAAACGCCATGATAATTTTAAAAGGAATCCTTCTTAGGTACAGGAAAGAAGGTTTCTTTATAATCAATGTGATGAACGCTGAAAAGTGTGCATTTAAACCCCTTAAGCTTAAGTATTCTAGGACCTTTATCTATCTTACATTCTCGTCTTAGACTAATTTTATATTATTGCCCTTTTCAGGCACTTATCCCAAAAATAAGTTAATTCAGCTAAATTAGAGCTTAAAAGAAGCAATCTCAAGTTGGATGGAAGAAAGAAGCAAAGTGGAAGCAAAGTGTGGAAAAATAGCATCTTCGATCGATCAGGAATATTTTCGATCGATCTCACATTGATCGATCTCACTTCACTTAGATGGATCCAAGCAATTGTCCTTATCCAAAAGATCTCACCATCTTTGATCGATCCAACCTTTCTCAGATCGATCGAAATTATTCGATCTTATCCACTCCTACCCCCTACCTACCACTCTTGTCTCTTTCCCAAAATATCCCAAAATATCTCATAGATTTGTCTTTATTCAAAAAGGCGCCGCCAAGGATGATCGATCTCTGCAACATTCGATGGATCTCACAAATGTTTGATCAATTTCAACACAGTTCAATCGATCGACCCTCCTCAAGTCTGAATTAAAACAGAGTCCAGCTCATTAAAAGTTAGCTCATGGTGCAATCATTGAGAGGTCCCTAGTGCATGAATCCAGACCATTGGGTGTGACACTAGAGCCTCCTATATAAGGATTTTGAGCCACTTTTATTAGAGATATACAATTCATATCATCACATCTCATATCTTGGAGAGGAGGCTAAAGATTAGAGGGAGCTTTACACATCTTTGGGACTTCTTCCATTCTTCTAGGGTTTTCATCAAAAAGGAGGTCACTCCTACCATGGAGAAGGCCCTTGAGGGTTGGATGACTACTTCAATAAGTGGCTAGACATCTACTTAGGGCTAGAGTAGCCCCTAAGTTTGCTTCCTAGACCTAGTGCTTTGTATATTTTTGGGGATTTACTTGTAATAAATGTTTTGATCTTAGATAATATGATATCTTGTGGTTTCTACTTGATGTGTATGGATTAATGCTTTCAATTGATCATCTATTTCTAATCATATGTCTATGTATGCTAGAATGGATGATTCATGTGCTTCTCTTTAGATTTAATGGAATTTATGCATGTCTATGTGTATGAATGAAGTTAATCTAGAGATAATCGAAACATAGTGCTTAATTGGACACTCCTGGAATTTATTTGATGGTTCACACTTGTTTCTTGATGGATTGTGCCACACCTTTAGCTTACTTAGTTTAATTTCCATGTCTTTAGTGTAGATGTAGTGTAGTTGCTTTAGATTCATAGATAGGTGGACAATCTATTCTTGTTCCTTGGTGTTCCATACTTATGAATACAAAGGGTGTATGTTTCTAGATAGTTGTGTATGCATAAATTGTGGTTTCATTGAAAGGATTTTGGTCTTATTTGATAGGTTGTGCTTTCAATTTGAATTGGCTAGACAATATATACTTATTTGCCATCCATGCTTAGTTTCACTTAATGTCACACACACTCACAAATTACAATTCAATTTCCCCATTGATATACAATTGCTAATGTTTAGTAAGTCAAGCTTAGTGGTGAGCTCTAGCACCCCAAGTCCTCTCCTCTATATCTTTTTCCCTACTTTCTAAATTGTTACTTTTACTTGCTTTAATTCCAATTGCATTATAGTTTAATCAACCAAACAATCCACTTTTGATCACTCGACCTACTAATCCAACTTTGTTTCCTTATCACGTTGCCTCTAATCCCTTGGGACGATCCTTACTCACCCTTGCTACGTTAGTAGTAGTAGTGGTAGTGGTTTTTATAAATTTAAACTTGACCCAGAAGGCTTTTCTTGAACTGCACATTCACTACATTATTTTGGCGTATACAAGCTACTACCGTCAAATTTTGGCGCCGCTACCGGGGATTGAGTTGGCAACGCCGTGTTTTGGAAACAAATAGGAATTAGTACTCTTTTGATCGTGTCTTTATTTATTTTATTTTATTTTTAGTTACTTATTGTGTTCGTTCTTATTTGGCTAGGTGAATTGAGCAAGGAAGTTGAGTAAAGGAGAATTGAAAAGTAAGGAGCTAAGCTAAGCATAAAAAGGGCTAAAATCTAAAAAAATTGCAAAACATAGCAAAGCTTGAAAATTTAAAATATATTGAAGTTGGTTAAAGACCCTTTGTGAGATCTTTCTAACTCAATCTCTAGTTAAATCGTTGGCCCGCGTAGAGGCATGTTTTTACATTCTTAGATAGATCGTGAGCCCGCGTGGAGGCAATTTACTTTTTCTTTGCATATTGTTCGAGCATGGGAGTATGGGATCATTATATGTGGAGAATGTTTGTTGATTGATTTGTTGTGGGGGCAAAGTGATAGTTATTTGCTTGTTATTTGTTTTTCTAGTGCATGCATGGTCGTAGGTCATTGAATCCTACTTTTGTCCCTCCTAATTTGCATCTTGAATCGGTTGTTCATAATCCTTGGGGAAGAGGTAGGTCTCATCACTCCATTTCACCAATGGAGGATTTGAATAACGATCATGTGGAGGACCTTAGTCAAATAGACCAACAAGGCATTCTCCACCCTAATGTGCATCATGATAACATCCAAGTACCATTAGGCATGCCTAGACCATTCATCCCACCACAATAACAAGGCTCAATTCCATTGGGAATGCCTCGGCCAATTTTTGTTCCACAACCTCCCACGGTTCAATCTAATCAAGGTGTTCGTTTAGCACCACCAATTGTGAATCCTCCTCTTGCTTTAAGAGACCATTATGTGCCTAATGAATATAATGCACCACTTGCATTCAATTGCCCCCATTTAGAGCACATCATTATGAGATTAAACCACAAACTATTCAAATGCTCCCAAACTATCATAGACTTCCAAGTGAAGAACCTTACAAGCATTTGGATGAGTTTCTTAAAGTGTGTTCTACCATGAAATACACGGACATACCGAAAGAGGTTTTAAGACTTAAACTTTTTCCTTTTACCCTTAAAGATAAAGCAAAATATTAGTTTAACAATCTTAGGCCTTTTTCGATAGCTTCTTGGGTGAAAATATAACAAGAGTTCTTGAAGAAGTACTATCCGGTATCAAAAACCAATGCTATGAGAACTTCCATTTGTGAATTTTCTCAAGGGGATGGGGAAATGTTTCATGAGGCATAGGAAAGGTTTAATGATTTGCTTAGAAAGTGCCATCATCATGACATACCTAAGTGGCAATTAGTCCAATATTTCTTTGAAAGTTTACCGGATAATCACAAGGGTATGGTTGATGTATCCATGGGTGGTTCTTATCTTGACAAGCATGAAAATGATGTGTGGCAATTGTATGAAAGTATGAGTGAGAATTCAATACATAGATCCTTATCTTCTAAAAATGGTAGAAACCTAGTGGAAGGAAGAATGTTGGCTTATACCAAGTTCACAACTCCAATGACATAGCCGCCGAGATGAAATCTTTATCTCAAAGGTTTGATCAATTTTTGGTCAACCACAATTCGGCAAATCAAGTGTCTTCCTCTCCTAATCATGTTCATCAGCATGCATCTAATGAATCATGCATGACTTGTTCAAGTGTTTTGGATTTTACTTCCAATTGTGCCCATGGACATGCGCAAAGCGAGAACCATGAGCAAGTCAATGCGACATTTGTCAACCAAGGAAATAATCCCTATGGCACCCATTACAATTCAAGTTGGGGAAACCATCCAAACTTTTCTTGGAAAAGCCAAGGGGAAGGCTCAAACCCTCCCCAAGGTGGTCTTCAAGGAAAGTATGTTCCACCTCTAATGCAAAACCAAGGATCCTAAGGTTTTAGATCATCATTTCAATTTCATGGCATTCAATTTTCTAATTCTAATTTTCCTAATCAATCATCGTATTTCAAGGAAATTCTAGGAGTCCCGCTTTTGAGTAGTGTTGACCGCTCTAGGCACTCTAGAGGCAAATTCTCAATTGCTTTATTCAAATTCTCAATCCATTGCTAAGCTAGAAACCCAAGTCGGGCAAATAACTAGTACTTTGAATGCTAGAGAGAAGGGGAAGATACTGTTGAATGCACCACCAAAGCAACAATGTGTTATGGAGACTCATTCCTCATCGGAAGATCACACAATTGAATATGTCAATGCAGTGACAACCTTGAGAAGTGGGAAGATTATTGACAACTAAGTAGGTATTTCCAATGAAGAGGGTGAACCAGTGCAACCAAAAGTTGACAATCGTCCTGTTTCACATTCTATTCCTCCTTCATTGCATGTGCATGATCATTTTATTGAGAAAGTTGTCAAAAATGATTTGAAAGATGAATTGAACAATGACTTAAAAAATGATTTTAAAAATTCTTGTGTTAAAGATTCTTCAAAGAAAGATTTTGAATTTTTTTTTGAGCCAAGAGCTCCATTTCCAGATGCCTTGAAAGGATCCATTTTGCTTGAAAAACAAAAGACCAAGACCAATGAAATCATTGAAATGTTTAGGCAAGTGAAGATTAATCTTCCACTTTTTGATGCAATCAAGCAAATTTCGGCTTATGCCAAGTTCTTAAAAGATCTTTGCACCCAAAAAAGGAAGAACAAAAGCCAAGCACCAAAGAAAGTGGTTTTGACCGAGCAAGTGACCTTCATTTTGCAACACAACACTCTCCCAAAGTTTAAGGACCCCGGTTCACCTACTACCTCTTTCATTATCGGTGACCATGTCATTAATCGAGCTCTTCTAGACTTAGGAGCAAATGTCAACCTTCTTCCATATCCAGTGTATGTCAAATTGGGCTTAGGAGACTTGAAACCGACGTCGATAGTTTTGTAACTTACCGACCGATCCATCATAAAGCCCCGGCGTATCATAGAGTTGTTTTGATTAAGATTGATAAGTTCTTCTTCCCTATTGATTTCGTTGTCATAGACACGGAACCGGTTCCGAACCCCAAGAGCCAAATTCCCGTTATCCTTGGCCGTTCTTTCTTGGCAACCGCAAATGCCAATATAAATTGCAGGATGGGGATAATGAAAATCTCATTTGGGCATATGAAAGTGAAGTTGAACATCTTTAATCCGACCCTGAATTCCATAGACAAGCATCAAGAAGTGTGTGTTCTTGAAAAATGCATTGCCAATGAATTTGATGAAGTTGAGTCTCTACTTGATATTGAACATTCCCATGGTTTGCCTACCAAAAAGGATTCAAAGAAAATTGTTTCAAAACCAAGTGTTCCAAGGGCATGGAAGGCCAAGAGTTGTCTTGAACAAGGACCATCAATTCGTTTTGATCTAAATCCGACAAGTTCTTTAAAGAACCATTTGTTGGATAGGGTTCAAAGTGTTTCTCACCCCACCAAGGAGGGGATGCATAATAAGATATTTAATTCGGGCTAAAAGAGCCCAACGTCTTGCTAGAGACGTTAAAGACTAGCAATGCTTCGTAGGGTTTACAACCCTATTCCTCCCTCATTTCTATTTTAACATTCATTTCTTGCGCCGTCTAGATATATTCTGAGTTCATACACACTGTTAGGGATTGTAATTGAGAATGCATGCACTTTCATTCTAAAAATAGGCATTTTATGCCCGTTTGATCGATCTCAAAAGAGGTTCGATCGATCGAATTCCATACCTGCATCCAATCACCTCTATGTCCCATCGTGCGAAGTTTTTTGTGATCGATCTGAAATTCCAAGATCGATCCAACTTCTTCTTGTATCGATCTTCAGTTCTAACACTTAGAATTTTTTTGAACCCTGCATAAAACCGCTTTCTGTCTGATCGTTCAAACTTGTCTACAGGTTTTCACTTACTCGATCGATCGAAGTATTTTTCAGATCGATCTTGGATTGATCAATCTGTGTTCCTTTGTTAACTTTGACTGCATTTTGATTTTTAATGTTTATTGTATTTTATTTTATTTTCAAAAACCTCAAAAAGATTTTTATTTTAATCTTTACTTTTATTTTCATTTTAAAATTTTCAAAATCCAAAAATATATTTTCTTTATTTTATTTACAAATATTTTCAAAAATTCCAAAAAGATTTTTATTTTATTTTATTTTTCCAAAAATTCAAAAATATTTTGAATTTTGAATTTTTAAATATTCAAAATTTTCAAAAATATGTTTTGCAAGGTTAGATCGATCTGAGTTCTTTTCAGATTGATCTATATTCGATCGATCATAGATTTTTCTAGATCGATCAAACAGGGCAAAGATCGTTTTTAAAAATAGAAACCATAGGGTCATTTGATCAATTTGGCTATCGATCTCAACCCTCATCACCTCCAACCACTGCAACCCATCTTCCTAACCTCCGGCGAAGCCTCCTGCAAGTTTCCCGAGCTTCGAAATATCATCTCTACCTCTACCTCTCGATCTCATCTCATCTCTTTCGTCTCCACTTCTCTCATTTGGCTTGGTGAGTTCTAAGTTTTATTTTTGATTTCGAGCTTCAATCTTGTGTTTTTCGTGCTTTCCATGTTAGATCTAAGTATCCATGATGATTTCTTGCTATTTTTTATGATTTTGATCATGTATATATATATGTATATATTTGTGTATATATTTTCAATTCCGAATGCAAATTTGGGGGTCACGTGCCTATTCAAGTGACCATTCTTATGTTGTTGAGGTGTAGAGGGACCCACGAGCTTGCTCGGGTGCCCCTGTGTCATCCACGTCATAGATCTGTGACTTTTCAAATTTCTCAAAGCAGTTTGATCGATTATAGAAAGATCGATTGAACTTAGTCCTGATCGATCTGAGAGAGATCGATCTACTGAAGTCATGATCGTTCGAACTTCACAGATTTGCATATGCGCACTTCACACACCTACTATAGTGTTCATGCTAGTTTTTTGATGCCCAATGCCTGTGTTTTTCACATTGGATGCATTCCATACTTACACTATTTAGCATGCTTCACTTAGTCACTGTTTACTTGGCTACATGATCACTTGCATAGATTCTTGTACTTTACTCTGAGTTATCTATCTTATTTGACATATATGTTTCTATATGTTGTGCCTCAATTCTTTATTATCTGTTGCTGACTTTGCAAGTTTTTCTTTTTTTTACAGGCCATGGCACGGGTTAAGACAGTTGCCCGTCGACAGTATAAGAGGAGGGTACGACAGAGATTAGAGAAGCCAGCAGGACCTTCTCATGCTCGGGATCCAGCTCCAGAGTAGGTTGACCAGGTTAAGCAGCCTGAGCAGTTAGAGGGGTATCCTAAGCCAGCTCCAACTCAGTCCTCGTCAGCCGACAACAAACTACAGTCTTCAGCTGCTGCATCTTCCTCATCTTTAGATGAGGCTGAGCATGTACCTTATTGTAACGACCCATTCCACCACATGATATGATATTGTCCGCTTTGAGCTTGAGCCCGCACGGTTTTGCTCTTGGGCTTCACCCCAAAAGGCCTCATACCAATTGGAGGTGACACACTTACATATAAGCACTTCACCTTTCCTCTACCCAGGCGATGTGGGACTGTGCACCCGTAGCTCGCCAGTGTGGTAGCCTGACAGTGTCTCTTGCACCCTCCCACGGCACACCCACTCACAAGGTCATCACAATCCACCCCCCTTGGAGGCCCGACGTCCCCGTCGGCACACTTCCGGCTGGGTCAGGCTCTGATACCAACTTTAACGACCCACTCCACCACATGGTATGATATTATCCGCTTTGGGCCTAAGCTTGCACGGTTTTACTCTTGGGCTTTGCCCCAAAAGGCCTCATACCAATTGGAGATGATGCACTTACATATAAGCACTTCACCTTTCCTCTACCCAGGCGATGTGGGATTTGTGCACCCGTAGCTCGCCAGTGTGGTAGCATGACAGTGTCTCTTGCACCCGCCCACGGCACACCCGCCCACAAAGTCATCACAATCCACCCCCCTTGGAGGCCCGATGTCCCCGTCGGCACACTTCCGGCTGGGTCAGGCTCTGATACCATTTGTAACGACCCACTCCACCATATGATATGATATTGTCCGCTTTGGGCCTGAGCCCGCACGGTTTTTCTCTTGGGCTTCACCCCAAAAGGCCTCATACCAATTGGAGGTGACACACTTACATATAAGCACTTCACCTTTCCTCTACCCAGGCGATGTGGGACTGTGCACCCGTAGCTTGCTAGTGTGGTAGCCTGACAGTGTCTCTTGCACCCACCCACGGCACACCCGCTCACAAGGTCATCACAATCCACCCCCCTTGGAGGCCCGACGTCCCCGTCGGCACACTTCCGGCTGGGTCAGGCTCTGATACCAACTTTAACGACCCACTCCACCACATGGTATGATATTGTCCGCTTTGTGATACCCTCGAATTTCCGAATGCGGGTTGGCCAGGCCCACGCCCGAATACCCGAGGATATCAAAACAAATTGATAATAAACGAACACAGAGTACAAAAGAATAAAGAAGAATAAATAAAATGCTGACAAGAAACTAAAATGATAATCTAATAATAAACCTCATAATATATTTCGATTAATTAATAAACTCTTCTGATACAACTGATCCTCCAAAATACAACTCGGGAATCCATACCGTGTGGACCCCTAGAAAATCCAAACTAAACAAATGACAGTAATCTAAAACAGGAAACTGAATCATAAAGGAACTCCTATGTAGCATCGGAAGAATGAAGTAGACTGATCCCCGCTCAGCACGAACAACCTCTACTCGTGACGAACACCTGAAAAATAATGGTGGGTCAGGCCCACAAACAAGTTCTACTCTACTACAGTCCAAGCAGAGATCCAATACACGTATACATCCCAGTCAATCCAACAGTAACTAGTAGTCTGTATATATATATACACACACTAAAGGAACCTCATTAGACTATAGGGTTGTCTCAACCTGAATAGTAGGCAACATGCAAAACGCACATATAGTGGGCATGAGTACCTAGACCTACCAGGGTACACAACTACACTATATCTAGCTACACATCCCTGGCGATATACGCGCCCTAACCATTGATCCTGAGACTCAAGCTCATATCATGGCACCATACTTATATATATAAAATCTAGTAACCATCCTATCCAGTATAAATTAATCCTCCATAAGTCATTCAACTTGTTCAGTTGACCTGACTTGAATATAAGTAGGACTTAACATTTTAGTTAATCCATTCCCTTATATAATAAATTAATCCTCCATAAGTCATTCAACTTGTTCAGCTGACCTGACTTAAATATAAGTAGGACTTAACATTTTAGTTAATCCATTCCCTTATATAAAATAGGTAGGACTTAACTGATAAGTTAATCCATCCCTAGAATGCCACCGTCCCATACCGGCGTATTAAACCACACAATCCAACAATTGATGTAACAATTAAGGAAATATATCAAACATTCCATAAATAATTATGATAAATATGATATCAAGTTATCACATAATAGGAATGACTTATTATTTCTTTAAACTTCCTATATCATATGTCCTACACAAACTGAATCTTATACATGATGATATTTTATTATACCGTTAAATAAGGATTCTCTATATCCAATTCATCCTACACATTTAATCTCAATTGCTAAAATATTTTAAAAGATTAAATTCATTCGTTTGTTTAAAACATTCAAATAGCAAGCGTCATTATGATTGAGTCTATTTAAATTTATTAAAACCCAAACCTAGTCCCTATTTAATGTTTAGGAATCCTAGGCATGTTTCTACGTTCCATCATTCCACAGATATGAAAAATACGTAATTTAAACATGTAAAAATTCACATAAGAAATCAAATCAAAATCATGCATTTTATCAATTCATAACACAAGAACAGATATGAACCAATTTCATAAAACCTATGTTCTAACCCAATTAAACATGCATAATTATTTAATTTTATGTGTTTAATAAATCCTGAAATTTTCTAGGCATGTACGGAAACACGAATAAAAGGGAAAGAGATAGAAGAAGAACTTGCCTTAAACTTTCAGATCGAAAGTTAAATTTCTTCTTCCTTGATCTTCTCTCTATAGGGTTTTTCTCCTCATTCCTTCCTTTTCCCCCTTCCCTCTCTAACACTATCTCTCCAGTATATATCACGTGAATATTTCTAACCCCCCTTTTACAACCTATAGCTATATATTTATAGGCTAAATAAAATAACCCTAACCCTTTTCCCAATCCAAGTCAACTAAAAAAAATGAAAATAAAAATATTAAAAAGGTAAGCAAAATATGTTACGTATATAATTTATGTATATGTTTATTAAATAAATAAATTATACACATTCCATTATTTATTAATGGATTATCCAATAATATTTAAGTTGCCATAATATTATAAAGTAACTTAAAACATAACACGTATCAAATCTATGTATATTTTTATTATTTAAATAAACATATACATCAGATTAAATATTACTACCCAAATTACCATAAAAGTAATTAATAAATTACTTTCTCTTTTATATATATATATTAAAAAGGTAAGTAAAATATGTTACGTATATAATTTATGTATATGTTTATTAAATAAATAAATTACACATATTCCATTATTTATTAATGGATTATCCAATAATACTTAAGTTACCATAATATTATAAAGTAACTTAAAACATAACACGTATCAAATCTATGTATATTTTTATTATTTAAATATAAAACATATACATCAGATTAAATATTAATACCCAAGTTACCATAAAAATAATTAATAAATTATTTTCTTTTTTATATATGTATATAATATATATCTATATATATACATACATTATCCATGGGTAATAATCCATACACATCCAACCTCCTATCCAAGTAGTCCATGGGACCCAATTGGTTGGCCCATTACTACTAACCATAATCATAAAAGAAAAATAAAATAAAATAATAAAAGAAAAGAAAACATTTAATTTACAATTAATCAAAATACCATTTAAGCACATAATCTAATTAAACAATTAACACATAGACAAATACAAATAATACATAGACATATAATCAAATAATCAAGTAATACCTAATTCAATTAAACACATAAGCAATTAGTCAAATAATCAATTAAATAATTAAAAAATACAATTAAAACAAATAAATAAATAACGAGACTATCATTTTAAAATTAGGGATATTACACTTATCCTTCACCACCACCGGCACAGCATGGCTAGGTCTGTGATAGACCTCTCCCGAGATACTCACGCCTTCAGGTGGCCCATGAGTCAGTGTTTGACATTACTTTCTTCTCCCGGTCAGTCTTGACTCGGGCAGCTTTTGACGATATTGAGAGGCACGGTATTTCAACCATTCTGGCCCTAGTTACTTATCCTATTTCCCGCGGCTTGTTCGGATGTTCTTCTAGAACCTCCGGCCGAGTAATCTATCATAGCTGCAGACCACCATCGATGGCTACCCCATCCGGATCACAGTTGACACATTAGCCTTATCTTCTCGGTGCCCTCATGTCTGCCCTTCCGACCTTCATTATCCTATCTTGAGGAGGCCTTCTGACGTAGACATAGCCGTTGCACTGACTGGCCACTATGCAGCTGGCGAGACATTCACCACTCGTATTTATCTACCCGATGACCTATAGTTTTTTGATTCGGTCTTGTACCAAAATGTATTTATGGCGGGCCATAAGATCCAGAGGCGTTCAGACTTTTTAGCTGCTTTATACGGATTCTATACAGGCGACTGGGTATCTATTCTGGCACTCTACTGGAGTGTCATGATGAAGCTCTATACAGATTATATTAGTAAGGCCAAGCCCAAGCGGGCTAAGTATCTCCCTTTCGCTCATCTTATTACTCAGATCCTGCGAGACCAGTGCTACCCTTTCTGAGTCAGGGGCTTGCAGCTTTCTCAAGAAGGACTGGAACAAGAGCTACAATGTTTTTATAAAGAGCTTAGAGTAGGACGTTGTTTTGGCAGCTGAGTAGGCAGAGCTTGCATAAATAAAGGCAGCAGCAGCAGCAGTGCCAGCAGAGCATGATCCAGCAGACCCACCAGCGGCTGCGGACATGCATATGGATATTGATCTGGAGTGAGAGCCAGTACCAGAGTTACCATATCTATAACGACCAAAACCCGGAGGTCCGAACCGTTAGCCGGGTCCTAACTCAAACCCGAGGTCAACTACGTCAATTCTTCATGGCATGCATCTAAACATTATTCTTAGGACTAACACTTTGCATCCATAATAGTTCAAATGAATTTCCAGTAGCCCAGAGTAAAAAAAAAAAACAGGAAAGGAAGAACATTTGGCCCAAACAGAAGCACTTCGGTCGACCGAAGTGGAGCTTCAGTCGGCCAAAGCGGATCCTCCAGAATCGGTCAACTGGAATAACCCTTCGGTCGACCGAAAGGTGAGATCCCAAAAATTGAGAAAGGTTCGTGGTGGTGGCCGTGTCGTCCTCCTATTACAAGCTTGGAAGAGAGTGCATTAAGGCGAGGGCCAAGAGTTTTAAATTTATAAAAGCAACTACTACCTTCACTAAAAATATAATTAGGGTGAGTAGGGATCGTCCCAAGGGATTGGAGTCGTACTTGGTTGTTGAATTGCTATTAGGGTTAGTAGGTCGAGTGATCAAATAAGTGATTGGTTAGTTGATTAGACTAGAGAACAACTAAATTAAGCTAAATAATTAAATGCAATAGAGAGTAAGTAAGAGAGAGAAAAGTCTTGGGGTTTAGAGATCACCACCAAGCAATACATTTCTATATTATTGACAAGTGACTAATGAGGGAAATTGTGTGTTGCAATATTGGAGTGTGTGTGTTTTTGGTTGGTTCAATAAGCAAAGATGACCAATTTATCATGTATTATCTAAACATCACGTGAAAGGCACAATATATCTAATCAATGAAGAATATATTGTCTAAACAACATGTGAAAGGCACAATAGATCAAAAAAAGTCATTAATCCTTTCATTAAGCTCAAAATCCAAATACACCACAAGGTTAGAGACATATGCTACTTGCGTTCAAAAGCATGGAACAACAAACAACAAACATGGATTGTCCTCCCATCTAACACTACGCTACAACTACACTACATCTACACTAATAGCATGAAAATAAACTAGGGGAGAGGCACAATCCATCAAGGAACAAGTATGAACCATCAAGAAAATCATAAGAGCGTGCTATTAAGCACTAGGTTTTGACAACTTCTAGATCTATAGCATCAATACACATAGACATACATCAATAACACAAAATCTAGAGATAAGCACATGAACATCTACTCTAGCATACATAGACATATGGATAGAATGAAATGATCAATAGAAAGCATTAAACCACATAAATCATTGAATAAACAAGATCTATATATATCAAAGTGTCAAAACATCAATTACAACACTAATCCCTCAATAATACATAAGATTAAGATATAGAAAGCATGCTTAGGGCTAACTCTAGCCCCAAGAGGATGTCTAGCCACTCATGGTAGTGCTCCTCTAACCCTCAAGGGCTAACTCCATGGAAGAAATCTGCTTCTTGGATGATGAAGAGTCTCCAATGGTGTCTCTAGCCTCCTCCTCTACTCTAAGAATTGCCTCTAAGGTTGTTTTCCCAATTCTCTAAGAAGCTCTCTAAAAAAGTGCATCATATTCCTTTTATAGGTAGGTCAAATAACACACAAAATGAGTTGGGGTCGTGCACACAATATTCCCCAATGATTGGATAAAGGACAACTTTCAATGAGCTGGAAATTTAACTTTTTCGCACTGGAGGAAGTTCGATCGATTGAACCTTGGACTTGGATCGATCGAACTGGTTGAGATCCATCAAACTTAGGTTGGATCGATCTAACTAGCTGAGCTTTTTGGGAAAAGACAAATCCGAGATATTTTGGGAGATATTTTTGGGAAAAGGACAGAAGTGTTAGTGGGTGGTACAACTGTGGATATGATCAATCATTTGAATAAGGACAAAAGTGTTTGATCAATCGAAGATGGAAGTTGGATCGATCGAACGTTGGACTTCCTACTTTAGGTCAAGGTTTGGATCTATCTTGAAATGCTGAGATCGATCAGTGTTCGATCGATCGAACCTTGAAGTTGGATCGATCGAACTTAGCTACTTTCCACCTTTGGCTTCACTTGCTTATTTCTTTCTCCACTTTGCTCCTTTCTTCGTTTAATCTCAGAATTGCTTCAATTAAGCTCTTATTTGGCTGAGTTAGCTTATTTTTGGGATAAGTGCCTGAAAATGGAAATAATACGAAATCAATCTAAAATGGTAAAGTAAGATAGATTAAGGTACTAGAATGCCTAAGCTTAAGGGATTTAAATACGCACTTTTCAGCGCTCATCAGTTCGGTTGACCAAACCCCATTTCGATCGACTGAAATGGGAGATGCTGAGAATGTGCCATTGGTTCGGTCGACCGATACACCATTTCGGTCGACCGAAATGGCTTCCTCGAGCCTTGGAGCTGAAACTAAGGTACTGTACTTTGAAGGTGGAAGGAAACTGGAATGGGAACCCTACAATTACTCCAAACTTGTTCCATGCAATAAAAAATATGCTACTTAATGGTCATAGGCTAGATTACCAACACGTGATCATATAAAACATCATTAGAATTAAATACATGAGTCTCAAACTTAAACTTTACGTCATGAACAATTTACATCAAAATGAGTTTACAATATCGAGTTACATTATTATTTACAAACCAAATGAACTTAATACACTTCATGGCAAGAGCTTTACAAAATGAATTCAGGTTCTACAAAATATCTCCAAAAATGTCCATTCAAGTTCCCTCAAGACTATGGTGGATTTTCATCTACCAATTCCTTGCTATGACCTGAAAAAATGTTGAGTATGGAAGGTGAGCAATTTGCTCAGCAGGTGGTACTTAAGACATGTCTCTTGTGTCCCCGTGAGTCCAAACAATGAATAGGACAATGGGAAGTGGGATCATACCATGTCAGAAAAATACAACATCATATCTAATCTCAACATAAACCATACGGTGCAATATAATGCAATGCATGCCGATGTCGCTCCCCATTTTCAACATTCAAATCCATCACTTTTCAAACCGTTAATGTAACTCCCTTTGGTACCCCTTCAGCACCGAGAGAATGATTGGCTACTGTTCCTGACTGTTGGTACCTCTGCAGCGTCATTATGGGGCCAGATTGCTCAGCCACGCTAGGGCAGTCTCCCTAGTTCCCTCTAGGTTACATTAACCTACCGGCCATTTGGTAACTCTGCGGCGACCGGGTTTTCATAAAATTATTTCATCAAAACACTTTCCTGAAATTTCCCATTTTCATTTCAAAACAATTTTTCCCATTTCTTGCCCAATGCTAATGCACAGATGTATCAATGCTATGTACATATATTTATCATCCCACAACTAGTGCAATTTTAATCAACAAGGTATGGTTTACAAGAATTACTAAAAAGATCATAGCATGCTTTTATACAACAAAGATCTAGCATGATATACACTTAAAACACAACACTTAAGCATGCTCTTCACATAGGACATTCAATATACATGATCACCATTAACATATATACACAACAACCAATAATTTGTTAGATTCTACATAAATTAATCATAAAGAGATAACTCACTAAAGCACAAGAACTTCATGGATTAAGAACCCCTACCTTGATTTGGTGCAAAACCCTCAAATGGGTCAAGAATTTCGAATTCCCTATAGAGGCCCAAAGCTGGAATTGTTGGTATGGATTTGAAGATCTCATCGTGGGCTTCGATTTGCCGCAAACGGCTTCTAAAAACTCCTAGTATTGAGAGAGAAATCTAACTTCAAAGATTGGAAGCAAAAAAAGAAAAGAAAAAGTGAAGCCAAGGAAGGGAGAGAGAGGACCAGCGGGAGTGAGAGAGAGAGGGTTAAGAAATGAGATCAAAAATGATCTCTAACCCCTTTTTGTGATAGTGGTGGGTCCCACCCTTTTTAATCTCTTTTCTCTTTTTCTTTTATCCTCATTTTACGCCACATAAATATATATACACACATTTAATTCACAATCCTCTAAATCACATTAAATAAAATAAACATAATGCAATTGGACCCAATAAAATTTCCCGCGAGCAATAATTTCCGTAGCGGGTCCCGTGTGTCCGGCTCGATAAACTGAAAAAAATGCGAAAATGGTCACCCTTACATTTCAAAGAGTCCTAGACTCAATGAAATGCCCCAAAAAAATTTTAGGACACAACCGGTACACTCCACACTGTCTAGCACAAAAAATGTGAAAAGACAAAAATACCCTTGCAGCGACAAAATTTTAGAAAAAAAGAAAATGGCGAAAATCGGAAACTTCACAATACCACTCTTGGGCAGGGTCACCACTATATTTCCTAGAGCCTAGCCAGGATGAGCATCATTCTCCTGACCCAGTCATCCCTGATTCTCCAGTACAGACACCTGGCCTAGGAGAGCGTATACAGACCTTGGAGGATGATGAGCGCTGAAAAGTGCGCATTAAAACCCCTTAAGCTTAGGTATTCTAGAACATTTATCTATCTTTTTTTTTCGCTTTAGATTGATTTCGTGTTATTTCTATTTTCAGGTACTTATCCCTAAAATAAGCTAACTTAGCCAAATAAGAGCATAATTGAAGCAATTCTGGGATAAATCAAAGAAATGAGCAAAGTAGAGCAAAAGGAAGCAAAATGTGAAATTTCAGCAACTTCAATCGATCTCAAGAAAAGTTCGATCGATCCAATTTTCATCGATTTTAACACTTCAAGATAGATCCAGGCCATGATGTCATTTTCAAAGATCCCAAAAGTTCGATCGATCAAACTTCATTCTCTAATCGATCGAACTTTCTTGTCATTATCCACATGATTGATCTTATCTAGCTGTACCACCCTACCAACCACTTTTGTCCTTTTCCCAAAAATATCTTCAAAATATCTCAGATTTGTTTTTATCTAAAAAGGCGCCGCCATTGAGGATCGATCCATCTTCAATTCGATAGATCTCAGCCATGTTTGAATGATCTCACCACAAGTTTGATTGATCGAACTTCCCAAATCCTGAGAAAATCCAAATTCCAGCTCATTAAAAATTGTCTCATATCCAATCATTAGAGGATTATTGGTGTACGAGCCCAGCTCATTTTGGGTGATGTTTGACCTACCTATATAAGGAATATGAGCCACTTTTTGAGGGAGACTTTTATACTTTTATACTTAGAGAGGAAGCAAAGGAGATGAGGAGGCTAGAGACACCATTGGAGGTTTTTCATCAAACAAGGAGCAGATCTCTTCCATAGAGCTTGCCCTTGAGGGTTGGAAGACATCATCCATGAGTGGCTAGACATCCTCTTGGGGCTAGAGTTAGCCCTAAGCATGTTTTTTACTTCTTGATTTATGTATTTTTGAGGGGATTTGTATTGTGATACATGTTTTAACACTTTTATATATATATATATCTTGTTTATTCAATGATTTGTATGGTTTAATGCTTCAAATTAATCATTTCATTCTATCCATTTATCTATGTATGCTAGAATAGATGTTCATGTGTTTGTCTCTATTTCTTGTGTTGTTGATGCATGTTTATGTGTATTAATGCTATAGATCTACAGATTGTCAAGACATAATGCTTAATGGAATGTTCTTGTGGTTTATTTGATGGTTCATACTCATTTCTTGATGGATTGTACCTCTCCCTTAGTTTAATTAGTTTAATTTCATGTCATTAGCTTAATTGTAGTGTAGTTATAGTTTAGATGTTAAATGGGAGGATAATCCATGCTTGTTGTTGATGTTCCATACTTATATAAGCAAGTAACATATACCTTTAACCTTGTGATGTGTTTGGATTGTGAGCTTAAAAAAAGGATTAATGGCTTAATTTGATATGTTGTGGTATCCACCGTGTTGTTTAGACAATATATGCTTAATTTGTCTTCCATGCTTGTTGGAACAACCACACACACACACATTGTTACAATACAAGTTTTTCCTCTCATTAATCATTCATTAAGGGTGTAGAAAAGTTATGCTTAGTGGCGATCTCTAAACTCCAAAATCATTCTCTCTCTTTTAATCTCTTTATTACATTATTGTTTACTTTAGTTTAAATTGCATTTTAGTGTAATTCAACCACCAACCACTATTTTGATCACTCGACCTACTAACCCTAATTTTGATTCCACAACCTAGTACGACCCTCAATCCCTTGGGACGATCCCTACTTGCCCTAGTTATATTTTTAGTGAAAGGTAGTAGTGACAAATTTCTAAATGTAAAACTTGGCCACATTCATCATAGCTCTACACCGCTATCTCTTTTAGCGGTGTGTACAAACTGTTGGGTTTCAGAGTGACGACCCGGAGCATACCAAGTTTTTAGCGTCGTTGCCTGAGATTGATTGATTGGTAACGTCGTATTTGCGGAATCAATTAGGAATTAGTACTCTTTTGATCGTGTCTTTACTTTGTTTTCAATTTTTGTTACTTATTGTGTTTGTTCTTATTTGACTAGGTGCATTGAGTAAGAAGGTGAACAAATGAGCATTCAAGCAAAGAAGCTAAGCAAGCAAGGAAAAAGGCTAAAATTATATTAAAAAAATTGCTAAGCTAAAAGCTAAAAAATTTGGAGTTGAAGTGCTAAAGGACCTTTGTGAGCTTTTTCTTACTCAATCTCTAATAAATCGTCGGCCCGCGTGGAGGCTTGTATTTCAATTCTTAGATAAATCGTAAGCCCACGTGGAGCTAATTTACTTTTCTTGCACATTATTGATAGAATGGGAGTATGGGAACATTGTATGTGGATGAAGTTTGTTGATTGTTGACTTGTTGTGAAAGTGAAGTGTTTGTCATTATTGCTTGTTGTGTTGCATTGTGCATGCATGGTCGTAGATCATTGAGACCCACTCTTGTCCCTTTAAATTTTTATCTTGAATCCATTGTTCAAAACCCTAGGGGAAGAGGTAGTTCTAGTCAATCCATTTCATCAATGGAAGGACACAATGAGGACCATGTGGAGGACCTTGGTCACATAGACCAACAAGGTATCCTCCACCCCAATATGCATCATGATAACATGCAAATACCATTAGGTATGCCGAGGCCATTTGTTCATCCACCACAACAACAAGGCCAAGTTCCATTGGGAATGCCTAGGCTAATCTATGCTCCACCACCTCCCATCATTCAAGGCAATCAAGGTGCCTATGTTACACCTCCAATTGTTAATCCTCTCCTTTCTTTAAGAGATCACAATGTGCCTAATGAATATAATGCACCCACATGCATTCAATTGCCACCATTTAGAGCACACCACTATGAGATCAAACCACAAACCATTCAAATGCTTCCTAACTATCATGGACTTCTAAGTGAAGAACCTTACAAGCATTTGGATGAATTTCTTGAAGTATGTTCCACCGTGAAATACACGGACATACCGGAAGAGGTCTTAAGGCTTAAACTTTTTTCATTCACCCTTAAAGACAAGGCAAAATATTGGTTTAACAATCTTAGACCTTTTTTAATAACTTCTTGGGCAGAAATGCAACAAGAGTTCTTGAAGAAGTACTATTCGGTTTCTAAGAACAATGCCATGAGAACTTCAATTAGGGAATTTTCACATGGGGATGGGGAAACATTTCATGAGGCATGGGAACGCTTTAATGAATTACTTAGGAAGTGTCCACATCCTGACATACCTAAACGGCAATTAGTTTAATATTTCTTTGAGAGCTTATCGGATAATTACAAGGGCATGGTTGATGCTTCCATGGGTGGCTCTTACATTGATAGGCACAAGGATGATGTGTGGAGTCTTTATGAGAGCATAAGTGAAAATTCTTTGCATCGTACTTTATCTTCAAAGAATGGTAGAAATTCTAGTGGTAGGAAGAGTGTTGGCTTACATCAAGTCGACCACTCCAATAAAATTGCCTCCGAGATGAAATCATTATCTGAAAGGTTTGATCAATTCTTGATCAACCAAAACTTTGCAAATCAAGTATCTTCCTTCCCTAACCATTCTCATTATGCATCTAATGAGACATGTATGACTTGTTCAAGTGTTTTACATTTTACTTCCAATTGTCCCCATGGACATGTGCAAAGTGAGCATCATGAACAAGTAAATGCAACATTTGTGAATCAAGGGAACAATCCTTATGGCAATCACTACAATCATAGTTGGAGGAATCACCCGAATTTCTCTTGGAAAAGCCAAGGGGAGGGCTCAAACCCTTCCCAAGGTAGTTTTCAAGGAAAGTATGTTCCACCTCCAATGTAATACCAAGGTTCCCAAGGTTTTAGATCATCATACCAATCACAAGGAAACCAATTTTCAAATTCTCATTTTCCGAATCAATCATATTCCTAAGGAAATGCTAGGAGTCCCGCTTTTGAAGAGAAAGTTTTGACCGCTCTAGGCATTATAGAGGCTAACACTCAATTGCTTCATTCTTATTCTCAATCCATTGCTAAGCTAGAGACCCAAGTAGGGAAAATAGCTAACACATTAAATGCTAGAGAGAAAGGGAAAATGCCTCTGAATGCCCCACAAAAGCAACAATATGTTGTGGAGACTTATTCCTCATCGGAAGGTCACACAATAGAGCATGTCAATGCGGTGACTACCTTGAGTAGTGGGAAGATTGTGGACAACCAAGTGGGTATGTCCAATGAAGAGAGTGAACCGGTGTGGTCGTCGTCCTACCATAAGCTTAAGAGTGTGCAATTTAGGCGAGGGCCAAGTTTTACATTTATAAAAGCCACTACTACCTTCACTAAGAATATAGTTAGGGTGAGTAGGGATCGTCCCAAGGGATTGGAGTCGTACTAGTTTGTGGAATCGCAATTAGGGTTAGTAGGTCGAGTAATCAAATAAATAGTTGGTTGGTTGATTAAACTAGAGAGAAAATTAAACTAAATAATTGAATGCAATAAGGAGTAAGTAAGAGAAAGAGAAATCTTGGGGTTTAGAGGTCACCACCAAATAATGCTTTTCTACACCTCTAACTAGTAACTAATGAGGGTAATGTGTGTTGCAATATTGTGTGTGTGTATGTGTGTTTGGTTGATTCAATTAGAAAGGGTGACCAATTAAGCATACATTGTCTAATCAACATGTAAAAAACACAATATATCTTGCAATTAAGTATATATTGTCTAAATAGCATGTGAAAAGCACAACATATCTAGCAAGTCATTAATCCTTTCATTAAGCTCACAAGCCAAATGCACCACAAGGTTAGAGACATATACTACTTGCATTCAAAAGTATGGAACATCAAACAACTAGCATGGATTGTCCTCTCACCTAACAACTATGCTACCACTACACTACAATTAAGCTAATAACATGAAATTAAGCTAATTAAGCTAAGAGTGAGGCACAATCCATCAAGAAATGAGCATGGACCATCTAGAAAATCACAAGAGCATTCTTTTAAGCACAATGTTTTGACAATCTCTAGATCTATAGCATTAATATACATACACATGCATCAATAACACAAGAAGTAGAGACAAACACATGAACATCTATTCTAGCATACATAGACATATGGATAGAATGAAATGATCAATTGGAAGCATTAAACCACATAAATCATTAAATAAACAAGATCTATATATATATAAGTGCCAAAACATGTATTACAACACTAATCCCTCAATAATACACAAGATTAAGATGTAGAAAGCGTGCTTGGGGCTAACTCTAGCCCCAAGAGGATGTCTAGCCACTCATGGTGATGTTGCTCCAACCCTCAAGGGCTAACTCCATGGTTGAGATTTGCTCCTTGGATGATGAAGAGTCTCCAATGGTGTCTCTAGCCTCCTCTTCTTTTCTTTTTCACTAAGAATAGTTTCTAAAGTTGTATATATCAAATGCTAAATCCCTAAAATTGTATGTCTCAAAAAGTGTATCTTTTTCCTTTTATAGGTAGGTCAAGTGACACACAAAATGAGCTGAGGTCGTGCAAAGAATATTCTCTAATGATTGGACAGAGGATGGATTGAATAAGCTGGTTTTTTTTTTAACTTTTTCGCACTGGAGGAAGTTCGATCGATCGAACCTTGGACTTGGATCGATCGAACTTAGCTGAGATCTATCAAACTAAGGCTGGATCGATCCAACTGGTTGAGCTTTTTAGGAAAAGACAAATCCAAGATATTTTGGGAGATATTTTTGGGAAAAGGACAAAAGTGGTTGGTAGGGTGGTACATGGTGGATAAGATCAATCATTTAAATAAGGACAAAGTGTTAGATCGATCGAACTTTGGACTTTATGCTTTGGGTTAAGGTTCGGATCGGATCGATCGAACATTGAAGTTGGATCGATCGAACTTTGATGCTTCCCATCTTTGGCTTCATTTGCTTCTTTCTTTCTCCACTTTGCTCATTTCTTTGTTTAATCCCAGAATTGCTTCAATTAAGCTCTTATTTGGCTGAGTTAGCTTATTTTCAGGATAAGTGCCTGAAAATGGAAATAATACGAAATCAATCTAAAACGGTAAAGTAAGATAGATAAAGGTACTATAATGCTTAAGCTTAAGGATTTTAAATACGCACTTTTCAGCGCTCATCACACCCCCAAACTTAAATATTGCTAGTCCTTAGCAATGAACTAGAAAGTAAAGGAATAAAATGAACAACTATACAAGTATGAATCTAGAAAACAATAAATGGATAACGCCAATTTCGTAGGGAACACGATTGCACTTAGCATATGTAACAAGTCTTTTAAACCCCTAGGTTACCCCTAGTAGACGAGTGAAGTCTCGTGAGGGTTTCCAGAAATGATACCCACAAACATTAAGCTCATTCTTTCAAAAAAGGTACCAATATTACAAACAAGCATTGGGAGAAAACTACCTCAAGTATGCAATTTTTCAAACATTTCTAAGCAATCTCCCAAAATCTCAACATCAAGCAAGCAAGTATGGTCCTCCACACATCAAGAAAATGATCATACAAATCAAAACAACTCTAGAATCCTTTTGAGTGGACCGGCATCAAATATGTTGCTATCTTAGTCAACTAGAGAAATGATCATATCCTTACGCTCAAACTAGCACACAAATCTAGTACCGATCATCAAGACAAAAAGTGAACTTTTTATTAAAGCTTTATTATTTTAGATGCGCTTATTCTTTTCACTCGAT
Organism: Cornus florida; assembly: GCF_030987335.1. Lineage (NCBI taxonomy): Eukaryota > Viridiplantae > Streptophyta > Magnoliopsida > Cornales > Cornaceae > Cornus > Cornus florida. Next base: position 49,308,950 of record NW_026775579.1, on the reverse strand, counting down.
ATTTATATTTTTTATAGGATTAAATATGGAAGTATGGTACAATGTGTTGATCTATTAAGCTTTCTAGTGATTCATGAGGTCAAGCGTTAGGTCAATGACTCCCAAACCAGACGGCTTTAGGGCATTAGACATTCAAATACCCCTACGGACTTACAAGATCAAATCAACTAGGCTACAAATCAAGACAACAACCATCTAATCATTTTCCACTTTTCACCTTTTGGGAGAAATCCTCACTTTTTTATTTGCTTTTGCAACTTTTTCTTTTTCTTTTTTTCAATTCAATTATTAACCTAGAGTTTGGGCCCTCCACCTTTTGGCACGAGAAGTTCAATGCTTGATGAGGCTAGAATCCCAGCTACTTAGTGAAAAGGGGTTGTTATCCATCTTTATCAAGAATGAAAACTTTCAATGCACTACTAGCTCAATTGGGATATAACCAATTCAATAATCAACAAAGCATGTACCCTACAAATGAATACTAGTGTGCGCCTGTGCTAGTGTAGAATCCTAGAATGAATTTCAAAACAATCACAAAATCAAAATGATGTGGACCACAAGTGCAAGCAAGATATCAATTTTTCGAAAAATTTACTCCTAAATGGCTTCCATAAGGCATACAAGGAGTATTGGACTCTCAAGTCAAGCAATTTTTAAATTTAAAGCAATATAGTCCTCAAAAGATCAAAATCGTAGCTAGATATGGACCAATCATAGAAATATCCCTCAAATACACAAGTAATGCTCAAAATCTTGAAATTTAAATCTAACACTGCAAAGCACCATTCCCCCTAAACGTAAATGGCACAATGTCTTCAATGATCGGGACTGAAGTATCTAAAGTGGGTGGCATGGCCCCCCCAAACTTGGGATGAACTATGGTCCTGAAAATTAGCACTTGGATAAACTCATTAGATAACAAAATGGGATAAGTAGTGCACAGTGGATATGCAAGTATAAATGGGACAAACAGATAAAGAGATGAGAGAGGTATAAGGGTGGTCCTGAAATCGGGTAGCACTCTCTCACTGAAGTCACTATGATGCATCTGATGGTTAAAAGGACAGATATATTAATAAAAGCGTACGACATCCATCATAGATAAAAACAACAATAAAGTGCAATACATCCAGTGTCAAAGCCGACAAACCCGGCTGTAAAAATAATAGTATCACAAGTGTAGTAAACACACAACATAGATAGAGAGCATAAAAAGATAAAGAGACTGGGAGTCTCAGGCAGAGGGAACTCCGCGGATCTCCCTGGCTAAGTCATCAATGGTAGTCAAGATCTTCGTACGGAGGCGAGCAATGTCAACTCTAATGGTAGCCAACATATTCAGACAAAGGGTAGCAATGTTAGCTCTAAGGGCAACTAGCATATCCTCCAAACTCTGAAGTTGCTCCTCTAAGCGACAAATCTGATCATGAGCCTCAGGTGTGGCTGAAGTAGAATAACTGTCATTTTTAGTCATGGTCTACAAAAAGGAAATCTTGCAATGGGAGTTAACACTAGAATAAATAATTGAAAGCACAATAGAAACATGTATGTCAAATAAGATAGACGAAACATATATGACATGAATCTATGTAAGTGATAGGATGTGAAGCATGCTAAGCAATGTAAGTATGAAATGCATCCAATGTGGAATATCACAGGCATTGGGCATAAATATGATATCATGAAGTGAATATAAGATGAATGAAGTGTGTATGTGAGATCGATCACAAAGGTTGGATCGATCGAAAGTAAGTGAGATCGATCTCACAACTTCGATCGATCTGAGACACAAGTTTGATCGAACGAACTGTGTTCTGTGAAAAATGAGAAGTCACAGATCTGTGACTGTAGAAGCACGGGACCCACATGAACATGTTCGATGGGCCCATCAACACAATAAACATCAATCCCAATCACCTAGAATGGCTCACACTCCCAAAAATCAAAGTAACTTATTACAATGGACACGACATAAAGACGAATATAGACATATATACATGAAAAGCTTAAAACTTCATCTATGGCCAATAATCATCATAAGTATTGGAACGGATCAACACTTAAAGCACACTCTTAATAAATCGAGGTGTAAAATCAATAATGGGGTCTCAGATCTTATCTTGAATCAAAGAGAGGAGAGAGAGGAAATGTGAAGAGGAAGAAGATCCGAGAAGAGGGAGAGATCGACACCTGGTTCACTCCGGAGATCTCGCCGGAGATGGAGGAAATGGGTGAGGTTACAACGGTGTCGGAACTAGGGTTTGGAAATGAGGGAGAATGCGATCTTATCCTCGGTTCTGTTTAAAAACTGTCCCTCAATAGTTCGATCAATCGAACTAGAATCACAAATCGATCAAACTTTGAATGATCTCTTCACAAAGTATTTTTGGAATTTTTTTTTTTTTGAATAAACCAATAAAATAAAACAAAATCTTTTTGTATTTTTGAAATATTTTTGAGAAATAAAATGAGAATAAAATTAAAAAAAAAAAAAAATCAAAACAAAGTCAAACAATGAAATGGAGAACTGAGATCGATCTGAACAAAATATTCGATCGATCAGACAGAGGGCAAAAATATGCAGGTTTTTGGCTCAAAAATTTAGCAAATGTTAGAACTTGAAGATCGATCGAACATCGGAGTTGGATTGATCGAAGAAGTTCAGATCGATCTTGGAATGTTTTCGATCGATGAGACAGAGAACTGAAATATGCAGGTTGATGTAGGCTCAAATTTTTTCTAAATGTTGAATCATGGGATCGATTGAACTTTGAAATTGGATTGATCGAATGTCTCCTGATCGATCTGAGAATAAGTTCGAACGATGGGACAGAGAGGTGATTTGGATGCAGGTGGATGTAGGTAGAAATTTTTTAAGTGTTGGATGCAAGTGGAAGTTCGATCGATCGAACTTATGCAAAATGCTCAATCATAACACAAAATTTTATGCAATCCTAATCACAGTTCCTATCAATGCATATGAACCAAAAACAAGTATCTAGACTTCGTAAGAAATGAAATTTAAGATAGAAATGAGGGAGGAATAGGGTTTTGACACCCTACGAATGCTTTTGCTAATCTTTAACCTCTCTAGTAAGACATTGGGCTCTTTTAGTCTGGATCAAAGATCTTGTAATGCATCCCCTCCTTGTTGGGGTGATAGATGCTTTGAACTCCACCCAACAAATGGCTCTTTAAAGAACTTGTTGGATTAAGTTCAAACGAAACTTTTGGTCCCTTATCAATGCAATCTTCTATGTGTTCATACACCGGGTCAACTAGATGTGCAACTTCTAAATGTATTTGAAAGACTTGACCCTCTATGTAAGGTTTCAACCTTTGTCCATTAACTTTAAAAATGTTTCCCTTCTTCAAATTTTTGATTTCAACCGCCCCATGAGGTGCAACAGAGATGATTTCATAAAGACCCTCCCATTTGGTTCTCAATTTCTCAGGAAAGAGTTTCAGTCTAGAGTTGAAAAGCTAGGCTTTTTGACCGGGTTCCAAAGACTTTTTCACAATATGCTTATCATAAAAGGCTTTGGTTCTTTCTTTGTAGAGTTTGACATTATCATAAGCATGTGTCTCAATTCTTCTAACTCACTCAATTGAAGTAGCCTATTCTCACCAGCTTTATCAAGGTCAAAATTTAGCTTTTTAACTGCCCATAAGGCTTTATGCTCTAGCTCAACCTGAAGATGGCAAGGCTTTCCATATACAAGCCTATAAGGAGACATGCCAATAGGAGTCTTGTATGCCGTTCGATAAGCCCACAAAGCATCATTTAGCTTCCTTGACCAATCCTTCCGGGTGGTGTTAACCGTTTTCTCAAAAATATGCTTAATTTCCCGGTTAGACACTTCAACTTGCCCACTTGTTTGAGGATGGTAGGGGGTGGCTACCTTATGAGTGATAGAGTACTTAAGAAATAAGTGCCTCAAGAATTGATTGCAAAAATATTTTCCTCCATCACTTATTATAGCCTTTGGCATACCAAAATGAGCAAAGATATTGGATTTAATGAATTGAATGACCACAGAGTGGTCATTTGTTTTGGTAGCACATGCTTCCACCTACTTGGAAACATAATCAACGGCAAAAAGAATGTATTGAAAATCATAGGACATAAGAAATGGACCCATAAAATCAATGCCCCATATATCAAAGATCTCAACAACAAGTATATTGGTCAGGGGCATCATATCTCTTCTAGACATTGTCCTCATCTTTTGACATCTCTCACATGATTTGCAAAAATTGTAGGCATCTCTATGAATAGTGGGCCAAAAAAGCCCACTTTGAAGAACCTTCAAGGTGGTCTTCTTTGCACTAAAATACCCACCACATACAAGAGTGTGACAAAACACTAGGACACTTGGAATTTCACTCTCCGGAATGCATCTTCTCACAATTTGATCCGGAAAATATCGGTATAAGACAGGGTCTTCCCAATAGTAATTCCGGATGTTGGCAAAGAAACGATTATTTTCGTTCTTCGACCAAGAAGTTGGTAGCTTGCCTACTGCCAAATAATTCACAATTTCGGTAAACCAAGGCATTTTTTCATTAGAAATTTGAAAGAGTTATTCATCCGAAAAAGAGTCACAGATTGGTAGACTAGGGAAATGCTCTATTGATAATGTAGAAAGATGATCGGCAACCACATTTTCGGTGCCTTTCTTGTCCTTGATTTCAAAATCGAATTCCTGAAGAAGCAAAATCCATCTAATTAGCCTAGGTTTTGTTTCCCCTTTTGTCAATAGATGTCTCAAGGCGGTATGATCAGAATAAACAACAACCTTGGACCCTAAGAGATAGGAACAAAATTTATCAAGAGCATACACTACGGCAAGTAATTCTTTCTCGATAGTGGAATAATTCAATTGAGCTCCCGTGAAAGTTTTACTTGCATAGTATATGGCACAAGGAAGCTTACCCACTCTTTGTCCCAAAACTGCCCCCATGGCATAATCAGAAGCATCGCACATAATTTCAAATGGCAATGACCAATTAGGAGGTTGCATGATAGGAGCAGATGATAATAATTCACGCAATTTATGAAAAGCGTATAGGCATGCTTGGTCAAAGACAAAAGGAGTTTCCTTGGCAAGAAGGTTGCATAAGGGTCGAGAAATTTTCCTAAAGTCTTTGATAAACGGCAGTAAAAGCCAGCATGACCTAGAAAGGAGCGAACATCTCTCACCGTTGAAGGTGGAGGCAATTCAGAAATAAGCTCGACCTTCGCTTTATCTACCTCTATTCCTCTCCTTGAAATAACATGACCCAACACAATACCCTCTTGAACCATGAAATGGCTCTTTTCCTAGCTAAGTACAAGGTTGGTTTCATGACATCTGTTAAGCACTAGGTCTAAAATTTTGAGGCATGCATTAAATGAAGACCCAAAAATAGAAAAATCATCCATGAAAACCTCTAGATACTCTTCCACCATATCCGAGAAAATTGACATCATACACCTTTGGAATGTGGCGGGTGCATTGCACAAACCAAAAGGCATCCGTCTATAAGCAAATGTACCGAATGGACATGTAAATGTGGTTTTCTCTTGGTCTAGTGGGTCGACGGCTACTTGATTGTACCCCGAATAGCCATCAAGGAAGCAATAATATTGTTGCCCGGCCAATCTCTCTAGAATTTGATCAATGAATGGCAAGGGAAAGTGATCATTTCTAGTGGAGGCATTCAATTTGCAGTAATCAATGCATACACGTACACGCAATGAATTGGCGGTACACTTAGAGATTTCCTCACCCTTTGCATTTTCCACCACCGTAATCCCCGATTTTTTTGGAACTAGTTGAGTTGGACTCACCCATTTACTGTCGGTGATTGGGTAGATGATTCTAGCATCTAAGAGTTTGACAACTTCCTTCTTAACTACCTCCTTCATGTTTGGATTAAGTCTCCTTTGGGCATCCCTAAAGGGTTTTGCATCATCTTCCATAAGTATGCGATGCATACAAATAGAAGGGTCAATTCCCTTAAGATCCGCCACACTCCATCCTATGGTTTCCTTATTTTCTTTAAGCACGCTTAAGAGAGCATCTTCTTGGTCTTTTTCAAGACTTGAAGAAATGATAACCGGAAGAGTCTCTTTTGGTCCTAAGAATGCATACTTGAGATTGGAAGGTAGAGTTTTAAGCTCAATAATTGGTGGAGAGACTAAAGACGAGACCGGTGGAGTGCTAGAGAGTGAAGGAAGAGGTTCTATTAGAGTTTTCCAAGATGGAAAATCTAAGCTTGCAACAGATTCTATGAGATTGCTTACTTCATTCATTGATTTTTCATCATCAAATCCACAACTTCCATACATTTCAAGAAGACAAGAAGCAAGAGGATCATCGAATAAAAGAGATGAAAGACTATCCTCAATTGGTTGTTTCATTACCATCGTTGGAATCGATTCCTCAACAACCTCATCTAACACATCTACAAGGCAACACTTATCTTCATCTATGGGATGTCGACTTGCATGGAAAACATTAAGTTTGATCATCATATTGCCAAAAGAGAGGTCTATAATCCTGGATCTACAATTAATTGTTACATTTGCGGTGGTAAGGAATGGTCTTCCCAAGATGATTAGGATGTGGTTGGAGGGGTTAGCAACCGATTCGGTATCAAGAACTACGAAATCAACCGAAAAGTAGAATTATCCACCTTGACAAGAATGTCCTCAACTATGCCCCTAGGTGTTTTGACGGATCTATCGGCCATTTGAAGTACCACCGAGGTTGGTTTCAATTCATTCAACCCTAATTGGATATATACGGAGTAAGGAATCAAATTGACACTTGCACCTAAGTCAAGAAGAGCTCTACGAATTTCATGAGTTCCAATTACACAAGAAATAGTCGGAGCACCGGGATCTTTGAACTTAAGCGGAGTGTTTTATTAAAGAATGGAACTCACTTGCTCAGTGAGGAACACTTTTTTAGGTCTTGGTCCCTTGTTCTTCCTCTTTTGTGTGCAAAGATCTTTCAAGAATTTTACATAAGGTGGAATTTGCTTAATAGCATCCAAAAGAGGAAGATTGTTGTTGACTTGCTTAAAAACTTCCATCATGTCATGTGTTTTCCCTTCTTACCTACCATAAGGCGAAGTTTCTTTTAAAGCATACGGGAATAGAGCTTTTGGCTCACAGGACTTTGTAATTTGAGAGGATGATGGAGAAGATTGAGAATTCTGGTTAAGAACATTTTCATTCAAAGGAGTGGGAGTGGAATTGGGAATTGGATGGGTGATAACTTTATGTTGCACCGATTCACTATCTTCCTTTGGTAGTTCAACCCTATTGTCCATTTTTTTACCACTTCTCAAGGTGGTGATGGCTTGTGCTTAAGCTTGGGAAGAACACCCCGATGTAGGGTTTGCTTGCACACAAAATTGGGCTTTTGGATTCCTCTCAGGTTGACTAGGCAATTTCCCAATTTCTCTTACATTCAATGCATTAGCTATAGTCCCAATTTGGGATTCAAGCTTTGATATGGAGCGAGAGTGGGAATGCAACAAGTTGGTATCCTTTTCTAAGCTACCCAAGGCCATCAAAACCTTATCTTCAAATGTAGAATTACTAGAAAGTGCTTGAGGATAATGAAAACCAACTTGGGAATCATACATTTGAGAAGGTGAGAGGTCATTCATCCTTTGATGATGGAAAGAAGAAGAGACGAACCCTTGGGAACCTCCATTTCTTTTATGAGGTGGAATGTATTTTCTTTGAAGATTTTTAGCTTGATAAGGGCTTTCATTCCACAATGGAACATATACATTTGAATAAGGGTGAGCAAATGTAGCATTAACTTATTCAAAGTGTTCATTAACAACATGTCCATCGGGACAATTGAAAGTAGTATGCAAAACACTTAAACATGTCATGCAAGGCTCACAAAGATGAGTTGTAGGATGAAAAAGAGATACATTGATAGCCGATTTTTGATTCAACAAGAATTGATCAAGTTTTAGAGAAAGAGTTTTAACCTCGACTACAATTTCCCTTGAATTTTCAATTTGACACACTGTTACACTTTTCTCCTTTTTATTAAAACCATGATTAAGCCGAGAAGTGTAATATTTGTGCAAAGAGTTTTCACTCATTTTTTCAAAGAGGTGCCAAATGTCATCTTCATGTTTTCCAAAATATGAACTTTCACATGAGGTATCAATTATGTCCTTTTGCATGTCGGATAGGGTTTCATAGAAGTATTGGACAACTTGCCATTTTGGAATACCATGGTGTGGACACTTTCTTAGCAAGTCATTCAATCTCTCCCAAGCCTCATGCAAAAACTCTCCTTCCCTTTGAGAAAATTCTCTAATTGAAGCGCACATTACATTGGTTAAACTCACGGGGTAAATTTTTAAAAAAAAACTCATTTTACATTTGTGCCCATGATGTTATTGAATTTACCCCTAAAGTATTGAACCAATGCTTTGCTTTATTTTTAAGTGTGAAAGGGAAGAGAAGTAATTTAAGAACTTCCTCCGGGACATCCATGTCCCTCACGGTGGAACATAGTTCAAGAAATTCATTAAGATGCCTATATGGTTCCTCTTCATCCACGCCATAAAAGAGTGGACACATTTGAATGGTCTCAGGCTTGATTTCATATTGATTAGCCTCAAAATTAGGTAACACAATGCAAGTAGGTGCATGGTATGCATGAAGATTATAATGATCACGAAGGACCATTGGAGGAGTTGGAGCTTGAACTCCGGGGCTATGTTGATTAAGAGGTAGGTTTTGTATAAAACATAGGTCTAAGTAGCCAAGATTACCCTCTAGATTTTCCATGTGAATGCCTAGAATGAATGATATGACAAGGTCTATACAAGACTACAAGTGACACACAAATCACAACAAAATAAGCAAGCACTCCTCCTTCGCAACAAATCAACAATCAACAAATTTCCTCCAAATACAATGATCCCATACTCCTATGCTTTGATAACAACGCAAAGAAAAGTAAATTGCCTCTATGCGGGCTCACGATTTATCTAAGAAATTAAAAACAAGCCTCCACGCGGGCCGACGATTTAATGAAAGGATTGAGTAAGGAAAAGCTCACAAAGGTCCTATAGCACTTCAACTCCAAATTTATAGCTTAGCTTAGCAATTTTTTTAAATTTTTAGCATTTTTCCTTGCTTGCTTAGCTCCTTTGCTTAGATGCTCCTTTGCTTGGATCCTAGCTCAATGCTCCTTGTCAAAGATGAACAAACACAATAAGTAATCTAAAGAAAAATAAAAACAAAGTAAAGACACGATCAAAAGAGTACTAATTCCTAATGAATTTCACAAATACGACGTTACCTAATCCCCGACAACGGCGCCAAAAACTATGGTCGTCGTCCTACCATAAGCTTAAGAGTGTGCAATTTAGGCGAGGGCCAAGTTTTACATTTATAGAAGCCACTACTACCTTCACTAAGAATACAGTTAGGGTGAGTAGGGATCATCCCAAGTGATTGGAGTCGTACTAGCTTGTGGAATGGCAATTAGGGTTAGTAGGTCGAGTGATCAAACAAATGGTTGGTTGGTTGATTAAACTAGAGAGAAAATTAAACTAAATAATTGAATGCAATAAGGAGTAAGTAAGAGAGAAAGAAATCTTGGGGTTTAGAGGTCAGCACCAAACAATGCTTTTCTACACCTCTAACTAGTGACTAATGAGGGTAATGTGTGTTGCAATATTGTGTGTGTGTGTGTGTGTGTGTGTGTGTGTGTGTGTGTGTTTGGTTAATTCAATTAGTAAGGGTGACCAATTAAGCATACATTGTCTAATCAACATGTGAAAAGCACAATATATCTAGCAATTAATTATATATTGTCTAAATAGCATGTGAAAAGCACAACATATCTAGCAAGTCATTAATCATTTCATTAAGCTCACAAGCCAAATACACCACAAGGTTAGAGACATATACTACTTGCATTCAAAAGTATGGAACATCAAACAACTAGCATGGATTGTCCTTTCATCTAACAACTATGCTACCACTATACTATAATTAAGTTAATGACATGAAATTAAGCTAATTAAGCTAAGGAAGAAGCACAATCCATCAAGAAATGAGCATGGACCATCTAGAAAATCACAAGAGCATTCTTTTAAGCACAATGTTTTGACAATCTCTAGATCTATAGCATTAATACACATAGACATGCATCAATAACACAAGAAGTAGAGACAAACACATGAACATCTATTCAAGCATACATAGACATATGGATAGAATGAAATGATCAATTGGAAGCATTAAACCACATATATCATTGAATAAATAAAATCTATATATATAAAAGTGCCAAAACATGTATTACAACACTAATCCCTCAATAATACACAAGATTAAGATGTAGAAAGCATGTTTGGGGCTAACTCTAGCCCCAAGAGGATGTCTAGCCACTCATGGTGATATTGCTCCAACCCTTAAGGGCTAACTCCATGGTTGAGATTTGCTCCTTGGATGATAAAGAGTCTCCAATGGTGTCTGTAGCCTCCTCCTCTTTTCTTTTTCACTAAGAATAGCTTCTAAAGTTGTATATATCAAATGCTAAATCCCTAGAATTGTATATGTCTCAAAAAGTGCATCTTATTCCTTTTATAGGTAGGTCAAGTGACACACAAAATGAGCTGGGGTCGTGCAAATAATATTCTCTAATAATTGGACAGAGGACGGATTGAACGAGCTGGTTTTTTTAACTTTTTCGCACTGGAGGAAGTTCGATCGATCGAACCTTGGACTTGGATCGATCGAACTTGGCTAAAATCTATCGAACTGAGGCTGGATCGATCTAACTGGTTAAGCTTTTTAGGGAAAGACAAATCCGAGATATTTTGGGAGATATTTTTGGGAAAAGGACAAAAGCGGTTGGTAGGGTGGTACATGGTGGATAAGATCAATCATTTAAATAAGAACAAAAGTGTTCGATCGATCAAAAGGTGGTGTTAGATCGATCGAACTTTGGACTTTATGCTTTGGGTCAAGGTTCGAATCTATCTTGAAGTGCTGAGATCGATCCGTATTCGATCGATCGAACATTGAAGATGGATCGATCGAACTTTGCTGCTTCCCACCTTCGGCTTTATTTGCTTCTTTCTTTCTCCACTTTGCTCCTTTCTTTGTTTAATCCCATAATTGCTTCAATTAAGCTCTTATTTGGCTGAGTTAGCTTATTTTCGGGATAAGTGCCTGAAAATGGAAATAATACGAAATCAATCTAAAACGGTAAAGTAAGATAGATAAATGTACTAGAATGCTTAAGCTTAAGGGGTTTAAATACGCACTTTTCAGCGCTCATCACGGTGTATCACAAGTTGACACCCATCCTGTTTCACATCCTATTCCTCCTTCATTGCATATGCATGATCTTTTAAATGAGAATGTGTTGAAAAGTGATTTTGAAAAGAAAAATGTGCAAAATGATTTCAAAACTTTTTGTGTTGAAGAGACTTCAAAGAAAAATTCTGAGAAGGTTTTTGAGCTAAAAGCTCTATTCCCGGATGCCTTAAAAGGATCCATTTCAAATGACAAGCAAAAGGCCAAAGTAAATGAAATCATGGACGTGTTTAGGCAAGTGAAAGTCAATCTTCCACTTTTGGATGCAATCAAGCAAATTCCGGCTTATGCCAAGTTCTTAAAAGACTTATGCACCCAAAAAAGGAAGAACAAAAGCCAAGTACCTAGAAAAGTGGTCTTAACCAAGAAAGTTTAAGAACCCCGGTTCACCTACTACTTCATGCATCATTGGTGATCATATCATTAATCGAGCTCGTCTTGACCTAGGAGCAAGTGTTAATCTTCTTCCATACTCGGTGTATGTCAAATTAGGCTTAGGAGACTTGAAACCGACGTCAGTGGTTTTACAACTTGCTGAACGATCCATCAAAAAGCCTAGGGGTATCATTGAGGACGTATTAATTAAGATTGATAAATTCTTCTTTCCCGTTGATTTCGTTATCATTAACACGGAACCAGTCCTAAATCCTAAGAGCCAAATTCCCGTTATCCTTGGACGTCCTTTCTTGGCAACCGCGAATGCCAACATTAATTGTAGAACAGGGATAATGAAGATCTCATTTGGCCACATGAAGGTAAAGTTGAATATTTTTAATCCAACCCCCAACTCATTTGACAAGCATGAAGAAGTGAATGTTGTGGAGAAATGTCATGACCTTAAATGTGAAGGAATTGAGTTTTTGTGTGAGACTAAAGTTCCAAAAATTTCATCTTCAACCTTGAAACCAAAGAAAGTTGTTTCAAAATATTGTTTTGAAAGGGCGTGGAAGCCCAAAGATTGTTTTGACCAAGGACCGGAAACGTCTTTTGAGCTTAATCCAACAAGTTCCTTAAACAACCATTTGTTGGGTGGAGTTCAAAACAGTTATCACCCCATTGAAGAGGGGATGCACTATAAGATGTTTGATCTGGGCTAAAAGAGCCCAACATCTTGCTAGAGACGTTAAAGACTAGCAAGACATTTCGTAGGGTGTCAAAATCCTATTCCTCCCTCATTTCTATCTTTAATTTCGTTTCTTGCGAAGTCTAGATATTGGTTTTGGCTTCATATGCATTGCTAGGAACTATGATTAGGATTGCATGCACTTTTATGTTGAAATTGAGCATTTTGCATAAGTTCGATCGATCTTAAAATAAGTTCGATCAATCGAACTTCCCACCTGCATCCAAATCACTCTCCAATGGTTTGAACAAAACCTGTATATTTCAGCTCTCTATCCCATCGTTTGAACTTGTTCCTAGATCGATCTTTAGTTCTTCGATCGATTCAACTTCATCGTGGATTGATCTGCAGTTCTAACACTTAGAAAAATTTCTAACCTGCATCCACCTGCATCCAAAAGCCTCTCTGTCTCATTAATCGAACATTTCTTCAATTCTATGCATTCTCGATCGATCGAAAATATTCTGATATCGATCTTGGGGTGATCGATCTTTGTTCTTTGTTTTTCAATTTTGACTTTGTTTTAAATTTTAGAAATTCCAAAAAAATATATTTTATTATTTTTATTGTCATTTTTATTTTCCAAATATATATATATATATATATATATATATAATCCTAAAAATATTTTTACTTTTACTTTTAATTTTATTTTTTATTTTTTATTTTTATTTTTCAAATTTTTATTTTTCAAAAATCCCAAAAATACTTTGTCACTTAAGAAGAGAGATCGATGTCAGTTCGATCAATCTGAGGATTCAGTTCGATCGATCGAATTGGCAAGGGAATGTTTTTAAAAATCGATTCTGGGTCATTCGATCGATTCCACAAGAATCGATCTCAAACCTTCATTCCCCCTTTGCCGCTGTATCCCATCTTCTCCATCTCCAGCGAGATCTCCGACGAGGTCCATCGTGTTCGCTACTCTCTCTCCTCGCGGATCTTGATTCGCATCTCACCCCCTTCACATCTCCACTTTTCTCTTAATTCCGGTGAGATCTGAATCCTACTCTTGTGATTTCAAGCTTCGATTTCATGAACACATGCTTTAAATGTTAGATCTAGGTTGTTTTCATGATGCCTATTGCCATGGATGAAGCTTTGAGCTCTGTGTATATATATGTATATATATGTATATATGTTTTTGTATTTTTCTTGTTTTTGATTTGATTTTTGGAATATGGGCCGAATCAAGTGACCCAATTTGATGTTTTATTATGCAGATGGGCCCACGACCATGTTCGTGAAGGCCCCGTGCCATCCACGTCACAGATCTGTGACTTTTCGAGTTTTACTTCACAATTCGATCGATCAAACTTTTTATTCGATCGATCTGTCGCAGATCGATCTCACTTCTTCTTGATCGATCAAACTTGAATCGATCTCACATTTTTGTGATCGATCGAACTTCACAAATTTGTTTCACACAGCTCACACACCATCTCTTGTGTTTCATGCTATCTCATACATGCCCAATGCCTGTGTTTTCCACATTGGATGCATTCCATACTTATATTTTCTAGTATGCTTCACATCATGTCACTCATTTTTTGTCACTTGCATAGATTCATGTTCCTTATCTGTTTTGTCTATCCTATTTGACATACATGATTCTATAAATTGTGTTTTAATTCTTTATGCTGGCACTTACTCCCATTTTGCAAGTTTTCCTTTTATTTTGCAGGCCATGGCTAGAGTCAAGACTGTAGCTCGTGGACACTATCACCGCAGGGGCAGACAGAGTTTGGATGACGAGGCAGGTCCATCTCATGCCCAGGACCCCATTTAGGAGGAGTCAGCAGAGCCCACTCCACCTTAGTCTCCCTTATCTGACAGCAGATTGCACTCTTCAGCCGAGGCATTTTCTTCTCAGGCTGACGCTGAGGCTGAACACGTACCATCTCCATCACCACCGCCAGCTTAGCCAACCCAGCAGCTAGACCGGCCATTACATAGATACTCACGCCTTCGAGTGGCGCACCAGTCGATCTTTGACACAGACTTCTTTTCCCGATTGGTACTTACCTGATCAACATATGATGATATATTCTGGAGAGGCATCTCAGCCATAGTAGCCCCTATCTCATACCCAGTGTACCCGAGGTTGGTCCGGATGTTCTTCCAGAATCTCCGACCTGCCCCGAGTAACTTGGCGGAGCTGCGGACCACCATTGACGGCTACCCAATCCGCATCACTATGGACAAATTGTCCAGATCTTGTCAGTATCCACACGTCTACCCTCCAGAGCTACAGGACACATATCCCACTTTCTATAAGCCATCATATGCAGACATGGCCATTTTACTCACAGGTCACTATGCTAGTGGCGAGACTTTTGCTACCCTGACCTATCTTCCAGATAACCTGTGGTTTTTTGACTCTGTCTTGTTCCGTAACATCTTCATGGCCGGCCATAAGACACAGAGGCGCGGCGACTATCTGACAGCTCTATACGCATTATATACAGGCATTGGCTAACTATCCCAACGCTCATCTGGAGCATCATAATGAAGCTGTATGTCGACCACATCAGCAAGGCCAAGCCCAAAAGGGCTAAGTATCTCCCATTTGGCCACCTCATCACCCAGATTCTACGTGATCAGCGCTATCCCTTCCAGCTACGGGAACAGACTGAGTCTGGGGCCTATTCTTTCAAGAAGAAGGACTGGGATAAAAGCTACAATGCTCTTATCAAGAGTCTCTAGGACAATGCTGCCGAGGCAGCTGAGGAGTTAGAGAGAGAAGAACAGGCGGCAGCAGCAGTAGCAGACCCGGCAGCGGACGACGTCGCAGTCGATCCGGCTGCCATACATATGGACATTGATTTGGAGCAGCCTGCAGAGTCCCCAGAGCAGCATTCTCCAGTTGGGTCACCCGTTCACGATAAGGAGCAGACTCAGGATTATCATTCTCCCACTCCAGCAGCACCTGAGGTTCCTGCTCACATACCCGACTTTCGAGAGCGACTTCAGACTCTGGAGGACGCCGTGGTATCTATCTGTGCATAGACTGTCTCCATTAGAGCTGACATTACTTCCCTCCACACGGATGTCATGACTGCATTCAGAAATCTATCCGGAAACATCCGCGGAGCGCGACCTGCCCGTCCTACCTCTTCTTCATGATTTCTATATCTTCTTACTCCTTTCTTATATCTGTGATATCTGCATATTTTTGATACTGTTATATTATTTTTGCAGCCGTGTCTGTCGGCTTTGATACTGGATTTACTGTACTTTATTTTTGGTTTATATATGCTTTCTTTATGGATGTCCTATTTTCATATTCTTATATCTATTTGTTTGACTCCATCAGGTGCATCCTAGTGACTTCAGTGAGAGAGCATACTGCCCAAAATTTTTAGGACCACCCTTATACCTCTCTCTATTTTCAGTTGCTATCCCATTTACACTTGTATGTCCACTATGCACTGTGATTATCCCTTTTGTTATCTAATGCGTTTTATCCAAGTGCCAAAATTTCAGGACCATAGTTAATTCCAAGTTTAGGGGGGTTATGCCACCCACTTTGGATACTTCTGTCCCATCCATTCTTTGCCTTAGTTGCACTGGTATACTCTTTCCCTTTTGTTCTCTTTGCACATTGAGGACACTGTGCATTTAAGTTTGGGAGTAATTGTGCTTTGCAGTGTTTATTTTTAAATTCAAAATTTTGAGCATGACTTGTGTATTTGAGGGATTTTCTATAATTGGTCTATGATTAGCTATGATTTTGATCTTTTGAGGACTATATTGCTTAAAATTTAAAAATTGCTCGACTTGAGAGTCTAATACTCCTTATATGCCTCGTGGATACGATTTATGAGTAAATTTTTTGAAAGATTGATATCTTGCTTACACTTGTGGTCCACGTCATCTTGATTTTGTGATTATTTTGAGATTCACTTTACGATTCTACACTAGCATAGGCACACACTAGCATTCATTTGTGGAGTACATGCTTTGTTGATTATTGAATTGGTTATATCCCAATTGGGCTAGTAGTGTATTGAAAGCTTTCATTTTGATAAAGATGGATAACAAACCCTTTTCATTGAGTAGCCGGGATTATAGTCTCATTAAGCACTGAACTTATCACGCCGAAAGGTGGAGGGCCCAAACTCAAGGTTTATAATCGAACTTGTTTATTCAAAAAAAAAAAAATTGCAAAAGCAATAAAAAAAGTGAGAACTTCTCCCAAAAGGTGAGAAGTGGGAAATGATTAGATGAAGGTTGTTTTGATTTATAACCTAGTTGATTTGAGCTTGTAAGTCCGTAGGGGTGTTTAAACACCTAATTCCCTAAAGCCGTCTGGTTTGGGAGTCATTGACCTAACGCTCGACCTCATAGATCCCTAGAAAGCTTAATAGATCAACACATTACACCATGCTTCCATCTTTGATCCTATAAACAATAAAAATATATATATATATCGGGTGAAAAGAATAAGCGCACCTAGAACAATAATGCTTTAATAAAATGTTCACTTTTTGTCTTGATGATCGGTACTAAATTTGTGTGCTAGTTTGAGGGTAAGGATGTGATAATTTCTTTAATTAGCTTAGATAGCAACACACTTGATGCCGGTCGACTCAAAAAGGATTCTAGGGTTGTTTTGATTTTCATGATCATTTTTTTGATGTGTAGAGGACCATACTTGCTTGGTTGATATTGAGATTTTGGGAGATTGTTTGGAAATGTTTGAAGCATTGAATACTTGAGGTAGTTTTCTCCCAATGCTTGTTTGCAATATTGGTGCCTCTTTAGTGAGAAAAAGCTTAATGTTTGTGGGTATCATTTCTGGAAACCCTCACGAGACTTCACTCGTCCACTAGGGGTAACCTAGGGGTTTAAAAGGCTTGTTGCATATGCTAAATGTAATCGTATTCCCTACGAAAGTGGCATTATCCATTTATTGCTTTCTAGTTCATAGTTGTATAGTTGTCCATCTCATTCCTTTACTTTCTAGTTCATTGCTAGAGACTAACAATATTTAAGTTTGGGAGTATGATGAGCGCTAAAAAGTGCCCATTTAAACCCCTTAAGCTTAGGTATTCTAGAACCTTTATTTATTTTATTTTTCCACTTTAGATTGATTTCGTATTATTTTCATTTTGAGGTACTTATCCTAATATAAGTTAACTCAGCCAAATAAGAGCATAATTGAAACAATTCTGGGATGAATCAAAGAA
The DNA here is from genome assembly GCF_030987335.1 of Cornus florida. Lineage (NCBI taxonomy): Eukaryota > Viridiplantae > Streptophyta > Magnoliopsida > Cornales > Cornaceae > Cornus > Cornus florida. Next base: position 49,291,273 of record NW_026775579.1, on the reverse strand, counting down.
AGGAGCAAAGTAGAGTAAAATGAAGCAAAAGGTGAAATTTCAGCAACTTCGATCGATCTCAAGAAAAGTTCGATCGATCCAATTTTCATCGATCTCAACACTTTAAGATAGATCCAGACCATGATGTCATTTTCAGAGATCCTAAAAGTTTGATCGATCTAACTTCATTCTCAGATCGATAGAACTTTCTTGTCCTTATCCACATGATTGATCTTATCCAACTGTACCACCCTACCAACCACTTTTGTCCCTTTCCCAAAAATATCTTCAAAATATCTCAAATTTGTTTTTATCCAAAAGACGCCGCTATTGAGGATCGATCCAGCTTCAATTCGATAGATCTCAGCCATGTTCGATCGATCTCATCACAAGTTCGATCAATCGAACTTCCCAAATCCCGAGAAAATCCAAAATTTAGCTCATTAAAAGTTGTCTCATATCCAATCATTAGAGGATTATTGGTGTCCAAGCCTAGCTCATTTTGGGTGATTTTTTACCTACCTATATAAAGAATATGAGCCACTTTTTGAGGGAGACTTTTATACTTTTATACTTAGAGGGGAAACAAAAGAGAGGAGGAGGCTAGAGACACCATTGGAGGTTCTTTATCAAACAAGGAGCAGATTTCTTCCATGGAGCTTGCCCTTGAGGGTTGGAAGACATCATCCATGAGTGGCTAGACATCCTCTTGGGGCTAGAGTTAGCCCTAAGCATGCTTTCTACTTCTTGATTTATGTATTTTTTAGGGGATTTGTATTGTGATACATGTTTTGACACTATATATATATATATATATATATATATATATATATATATATATATATATCTTGTTTATTCAATGATTTGTATGGTTTAATGCTTCCAATTGATCATTTCATTCTATCCATATGTCTATGTATGCTAGAATAGATATTCATGTGTTTGCCTCTATTTCTTGTGTTGTTAATGCATGTCTATGTGTATTAATGCTATAGATCTAAAGATCGTCAAGACATAGTGCTTAATGGAATGTTCTTGTGGTTTATTTGATGGTTCATACTCATTTCTTAATGGATTGTACCTCTCCCTTAGTTTAATTAGTTTAATTTCATGTCATTAGCTTAATTTTAGTGTAGTTGTAGTTTAGATGTTAAATGTGAGGTCAATCCATGCTTGTTGTTGATGTTCCATACTTATGTAAGCAAGTAACATATATCTTTAACCTTGTGGTGTGTTTGGATTGTGAGTTTAAAGAAAGGATTAATAGCTTAATTTGATATATTGTGTTATCCACCATGTTGTTTAAACAATATATGCTTAATTTGTCATCCATGCTTATTGGAACAACCACAAACACACACATTGTTGCAATACATGTTTTTCCTCTCATTAATCATTCATTAATGGTGTAGAAAAGTTATGCTTAGTGGTGATCTCTAAACCCCAAGATCTCTCTCTCTCTTTTAATCTCTTTATTGCATTATTGTTTACTTTATTTTAAATTGCATTTTATTGTAATTCAACCGCCAACCACTATTTTGATCACTCGACCTACTAACCCTAATTTTGATTCCTCAACCTAGTACGACCCTCAATCCCTTGGGACGATCCATACTTGCCTTAATTATATTTTTAGTGAAAGGTAGTAGTGGCAAATTTCTAAATGTAAAACTTGGCCACATTCATCATAGCTTTACACCGCTATCTCTTTTGGCGGTGTGCACAAACTGTTAGGTTTCGGAGTGACGATCTGGAGCACACCAGAGGACGCAGTTGTCTCTCTTTGGTCAGATATGGCCTCCCTCAGCACTGATGTGGCATCTTTCTGCTCAAATGTCATGGCTGCACTGCAGGGCATATCTAAAGATATCCGAGGATCATGCCCCGCTCGCCCGACCTTTTCTGCCTGATATCTCTATCTCTCTACCCTCATTTATATATCTGTGATACTTGACTGTTATATTGATATTGTTGTGATATTTTTACGGCCAGTCTATTGGCCCAGACACTGTGATGTACATTATTTTTATTTTTCTATACATGCTATATTTTTAGATGCCTAGTTTCTATATTGATATATTTATCTGTGCTTGACTCCATTTATCAGGTGCATCCCAGTGACTTCAATGAGAAAGAGCGTTGTCCAAATTTTTCAGGACCACCCTTATTCCTCTCTCTGTACTTCATTTAGTATCCCATCTACACTTACATGTCCACTATACATTGTTATTATCCCTTTTGTTATCTGATCAGCTTTTATCCAATGCCATCGTTTCAGGACCACAGTCAATCCCAAGTTTGGGGGGGTTATACCACTCACTTTGGATACTTGTGTCCTGGCCATTCTTTGCCATAACTGCACTAGTATACTCTTTCCTTTGTTCTTTTTGCACATTGAGGACATTGTGCCATTTAAGTTTAGGGGTAATGGTGTTATTTGCAACGTTTGTTTTCAATTCAAAATTTTGAGCATGACTTGTGTATTTGCGGGATTTTCTATTATTGGTCCATAACTAGCTGTGATTTTGATCTTTTGAGGACTATATTACTTAAAATTTAAAAATTGCTTGACTTAAGAGTCCAATACTCTTTGTATGCCTTGTGGATGCCATTTAAAAATAAATTTTTTGAAAGATTGATATCTTACTTACACTTGTGGTCCACATCATCCTGACTTTGTGATTGCTTTGAGATTCACTCTAAGATTCTACACTAGCACAGGTGCACACTAGCATTCATTTGTGGGGTACATGCTCTGTTGATTATTAAATTGGTTATATCCCAATTGGGCTAGTAGTGCATTGAAAGCTTTCATTTTTTATAAAGGTGGATAACAAACCCTTTTCATTGAGTAGCCGGGATTCTAGCCTCATCAAGCATTGAATTTCTCGCATGAAAAGGTGGAGGGCCCAAACTCTAGGCTAATAACTTGGAAAAAAAAAAAAAAAAAAAAAAAAAAAAAAAAAGTAGTTGCAAAAGCAATAAAAAAGTGAGAACTTCTCTCAAAAAGTGAGAAGTGGGAAATGATTAGATGGAGGTTGTTTTGATTTGTAACCTAATTGATTTGAGCTTATAAGTCCTTATGGGTGTTTTAACGCCTAATGCACTAAAGCCGTCCGGTTTGGGAGTCATTGAACTAACGCTCGACCTCATGGATCGCTAGAAAGCTTAATAGATCAACACATTGCACCATGCTCCCATTTTTTATCCTTAGTGATAGATATGAAACAAAAAAAAAAACAAAAAAAATGAATGGAAAGAATAAACGCATCTAAATCAATAAAGCTTTAATAAAAGGTTCACTATTTGTTTTGATGATCGGTATTAGATTTGTATGCTAGTTTGAGCGTAAGGATGTGATCATTTCTTTAGTTAGCTTAGATAGCAACATATTTGATGCCGGTCCACTCAAAAAGGATTCTAGTGTTGTTTTGATTTGCATGATCATTTTCTTAATGTGTGGAGGACCATAATTTCTAGCTTGATGTTAAAATTTTGGGAGATTGCTTGGAAATGGTTGAAAAATTGCATACTTGATGTAGTTTTCTCCCAATACTTGTTTGCAATATTGGTGCCTCTTTTGTGAGATTGAGCTTAATGTTTGTGGGTATCATTTCTGGAAACCCTCACGAGACTTCACTCGTCCACTAGGGGCAACCTAGGGGTTTAAAAAGCTTGTTACATGTGCTAAATGCAATCATGTTCCCTACGAAAGTGTCATTGTCCATTTATTGCTTTCTAGATTCATAATTGTATAGTTGTTCATTTCATTCCTTTCCCTTGTAGTTCATTGCTAGGGACTAGCAATATTTAAATTTGGGGGTGTGATGAGCGCTGAAAAGTGCGCATTTAAAACCCCTTAAGCTTAAGTATTCTTGGACCTTTATCTATCTTACTTTACCGTCTTAGACTAATTTCATGTTATTGCCCTTTTCAGGCACTTATCCCAAAAATAAGTTAATTCAGCTAAATAAGAGCTTAAAAGAAGCAATCTCAAGATGGATGGAAGAAATGAGCAAAGTGGAAGCAAAATGTGAAAAAAACAGCATCTTCGATCAATCAGGAATATTTTATCGATCTCACATTAATCGATCTCACTTCACTTAAATGGATCCAAGTTGTTGTCCTTATCCAAAAAATCTCACCATCTTCTATCGATCCAACCTTTCTCAGATCGATCGAAATTATTCAATCTTATCTACACCTACCACCCCACCTATCACTCTTGTCTCTTTCCCAAAATATCCCAAAATATCTCAGAGATTTGTCTTTATTCAAAAAGGCGCCGCCAAGGATGATCGATCTCTGCAGCATTTGATGGATCTCACCAATGTTCGATTGATCTCAACACAGTTCGATCGATCGAACCTCCTTAAGTCCGAATTAAAACAGAGTCCAGCTCATTAAAAGTTAGCTCATGGTGCAATCATTAAGAGGACCCTAGTGCACAAATCTAGACCATTAGGTGTGACACTAGAGCCTCCTATATAAGGATTTAGAGCCACTATTATTAGAGATATATAATTCATATCATCACATCTCATATCTTGGAGAGGAGGCTAGAGATTAGAGAGAACTTTACACATCTTTGGGATTTCTTCCATTTTTCTAGGGTTTCCATCAAGAAGGAGGTCACTCCTACCATGGAGAAGGCCCTTGAGGGTTGGATGACTACTTCAATGAGTGGCTAGACATCTACTTGGGGCTAGAGTAGCCCCTAAGTTTGCTTCCTAGACTTAGTGCTTTGTATATTTTTGGGAATTTACTTGTAATAAATGTTTTGATCTTGGATTTATATTTATATCTTGTGGTTTCTACTTGATGTGTATGGATTAATGCTTTCAATTGATTATCTATTTCTAATCATATGTCTATGTATGCTAGAATGGATGATTCATGTGCTTCTCTTTAGATTTAATGGAATTTATGCATGTCTATGTGTATGGATGAAATTGATTTAGAGATGATCAAAACATAGAGCTTAATTGAACACTCTTGTAATTTATTTGATGGTTCACACTTGTTTCTTGATGGATTGTGCCACACCTTTAGCTTACTTAGTTTAATTTCCATGTCTTTAGTGTAGATGTAGTGTAGTTGCTTTAGATTCATAGATAGGTGGACAATCTATTCTTGTTCCTTGGTGTTCCATACTTATGAATACAAAGGGTGTATGTTTCTAGATAGTTGTGTGTGCATAAATTGTGGTTTCATTGAAAGGATTTTGGTCTCATTTGATACGTTTTGCTTTCAATTTGAATTGGCTAGACAATCTATACTTATTTGCCATCCATGCCTAGTTTCACTTAATGTCACACACACTCACAAATTACAATTCAATTTCCCTATTAATATACAATTGCTAGTGTCTAGTGAAGTCAAGCTTAGTGGTGAGCTCTAGCACCCCAAGTCCTCTTCTCTATAACTTTTTCCCTACTTTCTAAATTATTACTTTTACTTGCTTTAATTCCAACTGCATTATAGTTTAATCAACTAAACAATCCACTTTTGATCAGTCGACCTACTAATCTAACTTTGTTTCCTTATCACGTTGCCTCTAATCCCTTGGAACGATCCCTACTCACCCTTGCTACGTTAGTAGTAGTGGTGGTAGTGATTTTTATAAATTTAAACTTGACCCAAAATGCTTTTCTTGAACTGCACATTCACTACATTATTTTGGCGTATACAAGCGGCCACCGTCACAATGCCTCCTATCTGAGTGAAGCCCTTAGCTACAAGTCTGGCTTTATATCGTTCAATATTGCCATTAGAGTCGCGTTTGGTCTTAAAGACCCATTTACATCCGATTTGTTTAAATCCTTCAGGCAATTCAACGAGTTCCCAAACTTTATTTTGTTCCCTTGACTTCAACTCCTGATGCATGGCATAATCCAATTAGTAGAATTATTACTATTAATGGCTTGTGAATATGTAACCGGATCCTTACATATCCCTATATCAAAATCAGATTCATGTAGATATACCAAATAATCATTCAGAATAGCAGGTCTCTTTTCTCTTTGAGACCGTCTTAATCTTATTCTTTGTAGTTCTTCTATAACTTCATTGGTGATAGTTTCATTATGGAGTTGTTGATCATTTAATTGTTCTTCGTTGTTATGCAGTTTAACAACTGGAGAAACAATTATTTCTTTAGAAGTTGTGGGTAAAGGGATTTGTACCCTAACTTCTTGAATGATCACATTCTCATTTCTATCACTCTGACTGATTTTACCATCCTCAATGAATCTGGCATTACCGGTTTCAACAATTCTTGTACTAAATGTAGGATAGAAAAATCTGTACCCTTTGAATTTTTCTGGATAACCAATAAAGTATTCACTAATTATTCTAAAATCCAATTTATTTTCATGTGGATTGTATATTCTAACTTCCGCTGGGCAACCCCAAACATGCATGTGCCTTAAACTAGGTTTCCTTCCTATCCACAGTTCAAATGGAGTTTTTGAAACTGTCTTACTAGGAACCCTATTTAATACATACATAGTAGTTCTAAGTGCGTACATCCACAATGATATGGGTAACGAGGAATTACTTAACATACTCCTAACCATTTCCATAAGAGTACGATTACGCCTTTCAGCTACACCATTCTGCTATAGCGTTCCTGTCATAGTGTATTGAGCATAAATGCCACACTTTTCAAGGAGTTTAGCAAACGGTCCAGGGTATTGATCCGTTTCATCATACTTTCCATAATATTCACTACCTCTATCTGACCTTACTATTTTCACTTTTTTATCTAGTTGCCTTTTAACCTCATTTATGTATACTTCAAGAGTATTCACTGCTTGAGATTTTTCATGCAACAAATAGATATATCCATAACGTGAAAAATCATCTATAAAGGTGATAAAATATTTTTCTCCACCAAAAGATAGAACATAAAAAAGGTCCACAAATGTTTGTATGAATAATTTCAAGAAGCTCTATACATCTTGTGGCTCCTTTCTTTGTATATTTGGTTTGTTTACCTTTAATACAATCCACACACATAATAAAATCAGTAAAATCTAGATTCCAAATAATTCCATCTTTAACCTTTCACTGGATATATCACCCAATCTTTTGTGCCACAAGAAAGATAAATTTTCATTAATTGAGCTACGTTTGGTTCCAACATTATGATGCAAGGTCAAAAGTGTTTCAGAAAATAAATCATCAAGCATTATCTTGTATAAACCATCAACAAGAATACCAGAACCAACAAATTGGGATTTTTTAAACAAACTAAAACATCCATTACCAAATTTAAATGAAAAACCATCAGCATCAAGTTTGGACATAGAAATCAAATTATGAGAAACTGAAGGAACATAAAGAGTTTTAAATAAATCTAAATGAAATCCACTATCTAAAACTAAACGAAATGTCCCAATGGCTTCAACTAGAATTTTCTCCCTATTCCTTGTGAATAAGAAATCATCATTTAGATTTGTTGTTTGGATTGAAAGGAATCCCTACATCATATTAGAAATATGAACATTAGAGCTTAAATCAACCCACCAAGTATTAGAAGGAACTTCAATTAAGTTTTATTCAAAACATACAAAAGCCAAAGGCTTACCTTTCTTTTCGAACCATTCTTTACATTTCATGCAATCTTTCTGAAAGTGTCCAGATTTGTTACAAAAATGACACTTATCATTCTTGTATTCATTCTTTTGAGTAGCTTGATCAGAATCCTTTATTTGGGGTGTTGCTCGCTTAATGCCTTTTTCAAACTTTTTCCCAAATTTCTTTCTAACTTCTTGAGTCATGAGATGAACATTATGATTATCTTGTTGCTTAAGCCTTCCTTCCTCCTGAACTAACATACTAGCCAATTCATTCACATTCCACTTGTCCTTAATAGTATTGTAGTGAATTTGAAATGGCCCATACTGAGTAGGTAAGGAATTGAGAATAAATTAAATGAGAAAAGTCTCATCCACATTCATCCCTAAACTTTTCAATTTCGCAATAAGATTAGTCATGTCAAAAACATGTTCATGCATACTACAAGTACCATCAAAACGCATAGTAGTGAGGTCAGCCATTAATTTCCCTGCAAGAGACTTATCTGCAGTACAGAAACGTTCTTCAATATTTTTAAATATTCCTTAGCACTATCAGTTTGGGGAAGAGTTGTTTTGATATTGTTTGCAATAGTCATTCGCATAAACATAATACTCAATCTGTTCGATTTCTCCCAAGCTTTATGAAGAATCTTTTCTTCCTCACTGTTTTCACCAGTAATAGCAGTAGATTTTTCAATTTGAAATGCTAAATCAAGATCTAACACACCTAAGTTGAACTGAACTTGCTCATTCCATTCTGAGAAGTTAGTCCCATTGAGAATTAGAATAGATGAAGCATGCGAATTCACTGAAACAGGAAGAGATACTGCAATAAAATAATCACAATAAGGTAAATACTCATAACATTAATACTTTGAGGTAACAACACATACAAAAATAAATAAATACATTGTATAACTATGGTACCCCTTTGGGTTGTAACCGCAAAATACAAAAACATTATACTTAGATGTATTTATCTATATATAACTTCATTGGTGATGCACTAATTAATTAAATAGATAAGCTACCTTTGGATATCCTATATCTACCCAATTAAAAATTACATACAACCCCTTAATGTTTATTTAATCACTTGAAAATTAATTCCCTTTGAGGAATTATTTCTAATAATTAAAAAAACTCAATATTCGTGACTTTTACAAAAAATTATAAGCATCATTATTCATGAAATATTGCAATTATGTCTACCACTAAAATTAATATCCATTAATTATTATGGTTAGGCCATTTTAGTAGCTACCAACCTTTCTATAATATGAATATTTAATTATCTAGTGATAAAATCAACATTAAGTTACCCACCACATTATGCACAAAAAATTTACAAAGTCGATTAATTCAACTGCTAGTAGGTGCCCAAAAATTTCATAGATACATGTACTATAATGTATATTAATAAGCATATATTTAATCATGTACAAAACAAAAAAAAAACATTATTACAATTTGGGAACCTCGTTTTGCGCAGCGGAATAATAAAATTTTTCATTCTGTAAAGACATTATGCACGAAATAGGATTACAGCCCGATAGCAAAAACAATCTCTTTTTGACTTGTGTTTTTTTGTCTCATTATGCTTATATATATATAAGTTATATATATATATATATAATCACCCAGATTCTTTTTTTTTTTTCTAACTTTAAATTGTTTTTTGTCTCATTCTGATATATATATTTATACACACACACACATAAGTTCGGAAATCAAGGTACAACATATAACATCAATTGTCTCGACAAACAGATAACAAAACAACAAATCTAATCATTATATATACAAACAGTTTCTTGACACTCATTCAAAAACGGGTACACGAACTAAAACAGTGTTCATATACCATAAATTAAAATTATATAATTATTTAATTTTAATTTTAATTTAAACTTACACATATTATTTATGCAAGGATAATGGAAAAATAATGAGTTCCATAACTACGGGCTCTGATACCACATGTAAACTCTAATTAATTTGTGTTAGACTTTAATCACAAATAATCATAAATCCCTAAATCTTAGAACTTCAATTAATTTCACATCTTTATAATGTATAAATATATATAGTTAGATATACATACCTCGATTCATGATATCAAACCTTGTTAAGATTAAATCCAATGGGTAGATCCTTTAACCACGAACTAATTTGCAACTCTGATCAACAGGCAAAGGTGAAAACTGGTTTCTCTCTCTTGGCCTTTTGCACACATAAAACTTTTACGTGTTGTATCATTAATTGTACATAATTGATGGAATATATGCACTTTTATAAAGACTGAGAGATGACCAGTTTTCCTTATTAATAACTTAATTATACTTTCCATCAAAGTAAGGAACAAAAAAGGAAAAACACTTCTCCAATAAGTAATTGCCTAATAGGAAATTATAAGTTGACCAAGAATAAATAATATTAATTGATATTTATTTACTTAGCCACCACATAATATGTCACATGTCCAAATCATGTGGGCCACAATTAAATAAATAATCTTACATAATGGTCCATGCATGTTATGATAGCCAGAAAATAAATGAATGCTTCTTATTTTTCTGTAGCTGTTTTAATTCCGAACAGTCTGAGTGATCCACATTTAACCATGTACATGCATGTGGTGGTAACAGGTAAACCACTAATATATATATATATACACACATGCGGCACATGCATGTTGTGATAACAGGTAACCCACAATATATATATATATATATATATATATATATATATATATATATATATACATATATATATACATGCACATGTATAAAAATGTCACTTGTTAAAGTTTGAGAATACAAATTTGAGTAGAATGACTACTTTTTAAGGGTCAAGATTAGGGATTAACCTTTCGAGAGTATTATGTCATTAATAACATCTTATTATATAAGTAAATATGGTGGAATCTAGTAGGTTAATTAATGAGGAATACTGGCATATTAATTTTTTTCCAAAATTCTTTTCATATAAATCATAATTCACTATATTGACCGGTTCATAACTCTTTTTCAAGCGTCTTATACAGTTATACATCTTCATGAACCGATCGATTCGACAAGTTTACACCAATATTTATCCAAATCTGTTACACCATTTACATCATCAATATTATCAACTTATTATAACTTTTCATAAAAATAATAATACATTTATTTAACTAGACTCTCTATCACTATATATTAATTGGTGTTTAATTAGTGAATGATATCATTTATTAGATACTCCTAAAGCATTAAAGATTTTCTCTATGTAAGGACCAAGGAATGGTCGATATCATGTCATATCTTTTCATGCAACTAACTCTTGCTATTTTTTTTTTCTTTGTATTGATGTAATCCGTATAATTTTTTCAATTAAATTAATAAATTGACTTAATTTTTTTAATAAGTTAACTGTGTGATTGGGAGCTCTGAATTGATGATTTGAATCTAGAATAGGAAGAAATTTTGAACTAAATATGTTGTAATTCTAAATTCAAAACACTGTATTTCCAAATACAATCATTGAAAACTGTTTATATATCCATGAGATGTATTAGGATGGGATGACTTATTCATTCATCAATTGGATATCTGACATTATTGATATAAAAATTTTGCTTTCACTATTAATTGTATTTTTTAAGGAAGAACAAGAAGGGAAAGCAAAATTCTTCACTATGAAGTGTTGGGTTGAGATGGCTTTCAAGTGAAGAGTTTTGCAAATATAGTGAAGATAGCACAATGATAGAATAATTGACATATACGATTAGTTGGATGTCTCTTTTGAGGCGTGAACGTCCTCGCGACAACGGTGATAGGATTCACATTTCTGTAAATCAAGTATGAAATTATTCAAAAAAAAAAAAAAAATCACAGTGAAATTCTTCATAGTGAAAAACATAGTTCATAGCATTGTGGTCAATATCAAAATGAAAATGAGAAAGTAACATCACCAAAATTGGTTAATTAATTAAGACATTGAAGGTAAAGGATTTGCCGATGGGACCAACTTAATTGTGACATTCTTCGGCCCAATTGAGTTTAAATGGAAAATAATTGGAGAGTTTTTTTGTTTTTTTTTAAAATTAAAAATTATTAATACTAATGGGTCATTAACTTAATGGTATAACCTCTTCTTCCATCGAACGAGAAGTTCCATAGAAATTTGTGAAATGTGTGTATGTTACCTAATAATCAATGTAAAATAGAAATAAAAGTTAGAAAATACATATATATATATATAACAGACCTTACATGAATGTATCTAGTAATTGTGTTTCTTTTGGCAAATTTGACTTGTAATTTTTTATTTGGATCAGAAGACACACAAAAAAACAAAATAGATAATTGTACTAACCTTCCTTGTCAATTCGTTAATATACACTAACCTCCTCATTTGTTTGCCAAATTTGTATCTAAGTAACACGTATTCCCCCTGAACTTGGATCCTCTAAGTTAAATCTTCTCTAAGTTATCTTAAGTTGAATTTGCTGCAAATTTACACGTGACATTTAAAATCTATCTACTGCTTGTGTTAAATTACGTCAACTAATTGGGCAATGTGATCGGACATGGACAATTAGGCAATGCGATCACTTTTTTAAGTGTTGGTGGTTTTCTAAAATAAGTACGTTGGGGGTTTATGATCAAAATTTGAAAATAATAAGAGTTTTATGGAATTAGCCCTTGTTTTTAATTTATAATATTGTAATTTAAAACTTGTATAATTGTAAAAAATATTTAATTTAAAACTTCTATAATAACCTCAAGGATTAAGTGCAAATAACCCCCCTAAATTATTACCCCTTTGCAAATAACTCCCTGAACTAAAAATTGCTCCCCTTAACTATTGATTTGTTGTAATTAAGAACAAATCCATCACAAAAGACTATTTTACTCTTTCTCCTTAAAATTTTCATTTCTTATTAAATTATTTTTATTATCTTTTCTCTTATGTAAATATTAATTATACTATTTACCTTAGTTTTATTATTAGTATCAATTTATCATAAAAACAAATAGATAAATAGATTTGTAACTATCATTTTCTAAATTGATTAACTTATTATTAAAACTTTATTATTTATAATAAAACATTATATAACCAATTTAAAGATTTTAATCGTAAAAAAATATCATCTTTTTCATACAATATATTGATGAAAAATTAATAAAATACTTTTGAAAAACACACCTTCTTTTCATTTAATATATTCTTTAAAAAATAAAAAATTAATTAATTTTTACAAAAATTTCTACTAAAATTTTTTATTTAAATAATTAATTTAAAAAATTAAAAGTAAATTTATGCAAATTTAATTAAAAATGTCTCATCAAATTATTATGAATTTTTTCATAATTTTATTTAGATAAGAAAAATATATTAAATGTAGTTCAATAAGAATGCACATTATGGCTATTTAATGAAATATGGTATAGTTATTGGGATATGTTGTAACAAAATGAGATAGTTTAGGGAGTTTTATACACAAAATATACTTCAAGGGGGTTATTTGCAAATTCAAACATAGTTCAAGGAGGTTTTTTGCACTTTACCCTAACCTCAATTGTTTTCCCTTATCTCTTTTACCCATACTAGGATGGATACAAATATCTGAAGGATGAAGGATGATGACTCATTCCTGCTAGTAGCACAATCGAAACCTTCTTTCAACTTGATTTGAATTTGTAGTTGAAGATCAAACATTGCTTTTAAATGGAACCTTTGAATCTCCGACTAGATTTAGAATATCACTCTAAATCACTTATGTGCTTAAGTGTACTCTCAAAAATATAAAATCAAAATTTCTTGAAAAATCTATCAAAAAGCTCCAATAATGATCTAAATATAATCCTTTATTTTTCCCAAATTGAAACGTATTTTATATAAACGAAAAAGTCGTAAAATATATGGACAGATTGTGTATTTTTAGTTATTCCAGTTAGACTAAAATGATACAATGACTTTTTTTATAAGTTTTGGTGTAAGAAAAGAGAATACGATCACAATGTATAGGGCGTTCATAGATAAGAGATTGTGTATTTGTAATGACCCGATCATTTTCCTTCCTTTTCTTTTTTTTAAATTTTACGGATAAATTTTTTCCATTTAATTTTCTTTTTCGAGCTTTGTTTCTCGTCACTGGGTGTCATATTGAGTGCTTGGAAATAGTTTCTGAGACTCTTTTGTTTGGATTGACAACTTTGTCAGGGGTTTTTAAGAAAATATTTTTGGAAGATATTTTCATTCTGGATCATTAGTGCAGTTAACCTTTTTTAGATGGGCCATTGTATAATTAACGAAAATTATTGCAAAATACCTCATTTTGAGCCTGGATCCTGGTACAAAATTCATTTTCACATTCCGTCAAGTTGTGTACTCTTAGAATTTCCTCCCGGACGTTTTCCCCAGTTTTAGGGATTTCAACCTCGGTTGTCGCTGAACTTGTTCGGGGTATATCTCTCTGCTCCGGACTCAATTTTTGACATCGTTTCTTCCATTATTCATATTTTCTCATTTTGGTTCTTTTTTGTTCACAGAGTTTTGCCGTTTGAGTGCGTCTGCTCAAATTTCATTTTTTCGGACCTGGCGGGGCCCTTTCGAGACACTTTTTGGGATTTCCATAAATAGGTTGCCCTAATTTTTTAAAGACAACATTTCAGCCCTTCTTCCTTCTCTTGGCCGGCAGCCATGGGAGCCCAAGGGGTTGCCGCCACTCTTTCTTCTTCTCCACTTGATTTCTTTTGTAAAAAGTCTTCCGCCTTAACGTCTATCATAAGCTTCGTCGTGCTCTACCTTTTCCCCTTATTAGAATCCGTTTTGGCTATTTTTTGAGTTCGAGTTTGATGCCAAGTTAGGATTTTGGTATGTCTTTTTTAGAGTTTTATGATCACCGAATTATCACCGACATAACCTAGGAGTATCGTCAAAATCGGAGCACTTTTCTTTCAGTAGGGAATTGAGATTTTCATCTCAATTCGAGATATGGGATGTTATATTTTATATTCTTGATGTATTGCATGCTATTGATGCTTATACAACTCAATTATATGTCTTTGTATTAAATCTAGAGATTTTATTATTTATTTTTCTTGCGTGAGATTTGATTTTTCCGGTTGGTTATAGCTTGGTTTAAACATGTGGCATGACATTAAATTACCCCTTAATATGTTCATTGACATATATTAAATTGAGAGTATTTGGACAAGTATTGAAGTTTTTATTTAATATTTTTCTTGAATGAAAATTTAATTCATGTGGCCTTATCTAGCTTGAAAATAATATGTGTTATCATATTATATTAGGCCTTAGCATACTCTTCAAGATATGTGAATTTGAGAGTAATCGAAGGTGGTTTAAAATCTAGAGATAATTAATTAATTTGATTAATTAATTTATTCTAAGTGCACTATTCACTCCATTGGATTTTCGACTTAATATTATTGATGTGCATGCCATATACTTTCACATATATTAAATCGGGAATATTTGATTAGGTTTTGAAACCTTTTATTTATTATTTTTCTTGTATGAAGGTTTAATTATCATGGTTGTAGCTTGCATAGAAATTACTTGTATCATGCTATTAAATCAAGTCTTGGCATGTTTTATAACATACTTTAATTTGAGAGCATTTGGATGAGTTTTAAAATCTAAAGATTTTAATTAAAAGAATTAATTAGAAACTATTTAATTGTTCCATGAGCTTGATTAAGTTTCTA